>NW_024543059.1:43995000-44150000 GCF_018167655.1 Microtus oregoni
CATTTAAAATGAAAATAAATCATAATTTTTAAAAAAAGTGTCTGGGCCACGGCTGGAGCCGGTGCAGTCTGTCCTGTGCCCCTGCCCTGTGCTGACCTGCGCTTTCTTTACAGGTGTGGACGACACCGTTAGTGTGCTACTTCAGTACCCAGGAGGGGTCCACGGCAGCTTCACCTGTAGCATCACCTCCAACCTCTCCAACACAGCATATGTGATTGGCACCAAGGGCATGGCCCAGGTGAGCCACACATGTCTCGGAAGGCTGTGCAGCAGCCTTGCGGGGGGGGGGGGGGGAGGCTAAAGCTGAAGTAACCACTATTTACCCTGCTTCTGAGACATTCAGACTCCTCAACAGCCAAGCCAAGGGATGCGGTTTTGGCCTTAAGGTTATAGTCCCCTATTCTGAGGCCTTTGGTTTTTGGTGCCTACCTTCCCAACTCTGAACACATGCTCTTCCACCAAGTGACTCTCCAGCCCTGAGTTCTTTCCAGCTGTATTTGTTACTTTCCCTAATCCTGTGACCAATGTCTGACAGAAGCATTTTAAGTGAGGGAATGGTTCATTTTGGCCCAGGCTTGCCCATCATGACGGAGGCTGAACAGCTGTGATTTGTAGCGATGGCAGGCTTTACACACAGCTTGCTCTCCATGCCGGTGAGGAAGCCGGGAACTCAGGTGAGCACCAAGAGTGGACATAACCCTCCAGGCCCACACTCCAGCCACCTACTTCTGCTGTGAACCATTCAGGGTCTAAACATCATGCTAGCCGGGCTTAGGGCTTTCCAGTTGTCTCCAGACAATCTGTGTCTTACCAGCAGCCAGATTTTCTTGGATTCTGGGAATGCTGTTGCTAGACAGAAATCCGATTTTTTGGCCTGAAAATGTGGCTCAGTGGAAGACATGGCTAGCGTGTATGGTACCCTGCAGTTGACACCTAGCTGCCAAAGGAAGGAGATCCTGTTGGGCCTGGGGTGCAGGAGGCACCACAGTTCCAAGCCATTCTGGGCTACAGAGGGATTTCAAGGACAGTTTGGACTACTTAGCAAGACCTTCAAAAATAAAAAGGAGAAAGAATCTAGAGAGAGAGATCTAGCCTTGCCTAGAATCCTCCAGTGAGGGCTGTGTGCACGGCTCAGCAGAGAGCACACTTTTAGCGTGCAGCTGAGTATGTTTGATCCCTAACACGTCAATGAAAAAGATGAAAAAGGGAGAAGAAATCATATATCCAGCAAGTCAAGCTATAGAATAATTTCAGCCCTTTCCTGCATTTTGTAGGACTTCTACCGTCCTTCCCTTGTGTCCCAGCTGCCATCCACTGGTTCCATTCTGTCCTACAGGTGGGCAGAGGACTAGTTTAGCATTCAGGTCTACTAGGTAAGAAGGAAGGTTGTCAGCGCCCTGCTTTGTGTGGGTCCTTGGAAGAACAAGGGTCATTCTAGGGAATCGGGCTTAGCAAAAGCAGGGTCCCCGCTTCCCGTGAACTGGGAACTGACTGCTCCTTGCTCTACGAAAGCCTTTATATTGTTACAGGATATACATCTTTTCAGAGTTTCTCTGTGTTATAGCTGTCCTGGAACTCACTTTGTAGGTCAGGCTGGCCTTGAATGCAAAGAGATCCACCTGCCTCTGCCTCCTCCTAAGTGCTGGGATTAAAGGTGTGCGCCACCACCACCTGGCAGGATTTATAAGCAAGCAATTTCCACATACCCAACTCTTATCTGAAGTTGTTTGAAGGAACTGTTTGTCTGAGAGGTTCTCAGCCTTGAGACTTCTTGGTTTGCCTAGTCCTCCCATTACTAAGAAGCAAACATTTAAAGGAAAGGTAACAATCACTGAAGGAAGTTCAAAGGCTAGATGCTAACACTTGGGAATTCAAGCTAGAGGCAATGTCTCTGTGGGATCTCTTCTACAGAAGGGGTTGTAAGGTGGCACACACTTCTAATACCAGGCAAAAGAATCAGAAGTTCAAGGGCAACATCAGCTTCACTGGGAGTTGGGATCCAGCCTGGGCCTCATGAGCCCTCGTCTCCAAGAGTGATGATGCCCTCCTGCAGTGTGGTCCTGAGCCTTCGTTACTGGACTGGAGGAGGAGCTGGTCCTCAAGTCTAAGCTGGTTTTGATTCCAGGAGACAACAGACAGGGTCTTAGTATGACAGGATCATTGCCAAGGATCAAACTCATCAACCCCAATCCCGGCAGAAGGCAAACTTGAACCTCACAAGTCGAATGGGGATAAAACCTTAGCTCTCAGGTGCCAGAGCTCCTCCCCTGGCCCTCTGGGCATGCTTTCCGGAGTGGAGTCTGCAGCTCTGCTGGTAAGGGCTGAGTGGTAGTGTAGGCATTGTTATCTTCCTCCAGATTTGCAAAACGTGGTGCCCAACGGAGCTGGTAGTGAATGGTGAGCGTAAAGAGTTCCCTCCGCCTGCCCTTGGGAAAAACTACAATTTTTTAAACGGATCATGCATGAGTTATGAAGCAAACCACGTCCGCGAGTGCCTGCGTAAAGGTAAGGAGTGAAGGACTACAATCAGTCTAAGCAGAATATTGTGCTCCCTCCTACCCTGAAGCCCAAGCAGGTAATTTGGAACTACATTTCCCAGGATGCTGAGGGACATCCACCTGCTCAAATCACCTCGCCTATTCCATAAGAACTTCTGGGAATTGTAGTTTTCTTGGTGTCCAGTGTGTGGGTTTTGGACGAGGCTTCCTGTGCTCTTTCCTCCCAGGACTTAAGGAAAGTCCCGTCGTTCCTCTGGCAGAGAGTGAGCTCTTGGCTGAAATTCTTGAGGAGGCGAGGAAGGCCATTGGAGTCACCTTCCCTCAGGACAAATGATGGTGCAACTCCTGGGTTGGACACGACAAGCAATAATTTTTCCTACTTGGGACACTCTAGCTTGACCCTCATTGCTTTGGAGTTATTTTTGCAAAACAGCCCGAGCTTTCCCATTGGAGAAAGCCCTTTCTGAGCTATTGAGAATCACCGTCCTCTTGATGTTCTTCCTGCACATTCTGGCATCACCTGTCCTCACACTCACTAGGATGCAGCTCTGGGAAGTGTGAGTTGATGCAGATGTCTTTCTGTGTGCTGTAGAATATGTTCTGCTCTCATTGGTTGATAAATAAAGCTGCTTTGGCCTATGGGAAGTCAGGATAGAGCCAGGTGAGAAATCCAAGCACAGATACAGGAGAAAAAGGGCAGACTCGAGAGATGCCATCCAGCTGCCCAAGGAACAACATGCCAGCAGATCAGTAATGCCACAGCCACGAGGCAATAGTCAGATTAATAGAAATGGGTTAATTTAAATGTAAGAGCTAGGGGCTGGAGAGATGGCTCAGTGGTTAAGAGTACTGACTGCTCTACCAGAGGATCCGGGTTCAATTTCCAGCACCCACATGGCAGCTTACAACTGTCTGAAGATGCAGTTGCAGAGGATCTGACACCTTCATACCAATGCAAATGAAATAAAGTTAAATAAACCATAAAAAAATAAATGTAAGAGCTAGTTATAAACCTGAGCCATAGGCCAAACATTTAAATTAATATAAGCCTCTGAGTGGTTATTTGGGAACTGGTGGGCGGGAGAGAAACTTCCGGTTATAATGATTGAAAGTGTTTTCTGATCCAAGGGTATCTTGGGGATCTGGAGCCAAAGAATCCCACAGTCACACAAGAGGTTTTATTGGGGAGAAACCCAGAATGGCAGCAACCCCAGAACAGAGACAGCAGAGACAGCAGCGGGCTGGGCGGAGGGGCAGGCTTTTTTTTTTTTGTAAAGATTTATTATGTATACAGTATTTTGTCTGCATGTATGCATGCAGGCCAGAAAAGGTCACCAGATCTCATTACAGATGGTTGTGAGCCACCATGTGGTAGCTGGGAATTGAACTCAGGACCTTTGGAAGAGCAGGCAGTGCTCTTAACCACTGAGCCATCTCTCCAGCCCCAGGTGCAGGCTTTTTTTTTTTGGTTTTTCGAGACAGGGTTTCTCTGTGGTTTTGGTGCCTGTCCTGGAACTAGCTCTTGTAGACCAGGCTGGCCTCGAACTCACAGAGATCCGCCTGCCTCTGCCTCCCGAGTGCTGGGATTAAAGGCGTGCGCCACCGCCGCCCGGCTCCAGGTGCAGGCTTTTATAGGGTCTGTTATGCATGCACAGTGAGCCACACAAAGTACCGAGCAGTCAGAAATATGATTAGGACATTAACCCTGGGTCATGGGGGTGGGGACAGGCCAGGGCAGGATGATCCTCCACTGGCCTGTTACCCTACAAAGAGAAACCCAAAATAACCTCGAAGGAATGCGGAATACCCGGTGGCTAGGATTGCCAGGTAACCCTGCTATGCTTGCTCTGACTGTATCAATCCCTCTTCCTTTCCTTTTAGGGACTGATTGAGAGTGGGTGTGGCAGCAGGGTGTAAGGGGAGGCAAAAGCTGGTAGATCTCTATGAGTTTGAGACCAGCCTGGTCTACACAGCAAGTTTTAGGTCATCCAGTTCCAATGTGAGCCCTTAGAGAGGGATTGGTTGGGGGGTTCAGGAGGCGGGGAGGGGGGTACGATGACAGAGACCCTGGAGCTGGAGAAATGACTCAGGAGTTAATAGTCCTTGTTGGTCTTGATTCAGGTCACAAAGTGGTTCACAACTGTCTTTAACCCCAGTTCAAGAGAATCCGATGCCCTCTGACCTCCGTGAGCAACCAGGCACACCGGGTACACATCCGTGTGCTGGCCATAAGTCTCACACCCTGGGTCAAAGGGCTGAGGTGCTCCCAGCATCCCTCAGTCCCTACCTGTTGGTGGTGGGGCATGGCTGGCACACCCTGCCCTCTACCCTGAACCCTCCAGCCCAGGAGCTCCCCAGAAGCTCTGCCCTGTGTAATCCAGACATTTGGGTTCCTACCATTTTGTACCTTTGCCTCCTTGGCTGTTGGGGCTCAGTTCCCTTCCCTCCTCTTCTCTCCTCATAATCGCGGTCAGTACCGTCTTGTCAATGCTGGACTTTCCCAGAAGTCTCTGCTTCTACTTACACCCTACCTTTTAGTTACAATAAACTTTCTTCTCCACCATACTTATAAGGAGTCATGTCCTTTCTTTATTATTATTTTTTTTCATTTACTCATACGTATAAAATAAAATAGATACATTTTTTAAAAATTCAGCCAGAGTGGGGGGTGGTGGTGGTGTATACCTTTCATCCAGCACTCAGGAGGCAGAGGCAGGTGGATCCCTGTGAGTTCAGGGCCAGTCTGGTCTACAAAAGCTAGTTCCAGGACAGGCTCCAAAGCTACAGAGAAACCTGGTCTCAAAACAAACAAACAAACAAGAAAAAGAAGTATGGATTTAGGATACATTGTGTGACTCACTAGGCTCCCACGCCGAATTTTGTTGTTATTTAATTTTTTCTGTTTTTCTTGTTGTTCTTTTAAATTTTGTTTTGTTTTGTGGGGGTCGAAGGGGCAGAGAGTGGATGTGAGAGGGTGAGACATGAATAGAATCAGGGTGCAGGATGTGAAATTCACAAAGGATCGATAAAAAGTTAAAAGAAAAAGAAACAATGAGAAAAAAACCCTGGGGCTAGGAGGGCTTTTTCAACAGAGGACTAAAGCCAGTCTTGACACCTAGATGAGTCTACCTTCCCCCAGGGCCCCTGCCACCCTAAGAAGGCTAATAAATTCCTCCTAGTATATTACAGAGTTTGTCCTTGCCTGTTGCTACTTCATATTCTGAAGGTTTTCTTTCTCTCACTCATTTTTTCCCTTTTCTGTTTATTTATTTGTTTACTTATTTTTTGTTTTGTTTTGTTTTTGGTTTTTCGAGACAGGGTTTCTCTGTGGCTTTGGAGCCTGTCCTGGAACTAGCTCTGTAGACCAGGCTGGTCTCGAACTCACAGAGATCCGTCTGCCTCTGCCGTGCGCCACCATAGCCCGGCTTATTTACTTATTTTTTGTTCATTTGTTTTTATTTGAGAAAGGGTTTCTTGTGCAGCCCTGGCTATCCTGGAACCTTGGTTTGAGACCAGGGTGCCCAGTGCTGGGATTAAACGGATGCTCCACCATTGCCCGGCCCTTCTTTCCTTTTGAGACAAAGTCTGTTTTGGCCATGCAGGCTGATTTGAGATTCATAGCAATTCTACATAGAGCTTCCACGTTCTGGGATTACAGGGATGGGCGCATACTAGGGTCTGTCCCATCCCCTTCCTTTCTCTGTTTGTCTTGAGGGAGGATCTCACTACTGAGCTTTAACTGGCCTGCCACTCCCTAAGTAGACCAGAGAGATCTCAAATTCAGAGAGCTCTGCTTGCCTCTGGATCTGGAAGCTGGCATTAAAGACGTAGTAGACCAGACTGATCTCAGATTCACAGAGATCTGCTTGCCTCTGGGTCTGGAAGCTGGCATTAAAGACGTAGTAGACCAGACTGATCTACAGTTCATGGAGGTCTGCTGGCCTCTGGGCCTGGAAGCTGACATTAAAGACTCTGCGTACTGCCTGATTTTGATTTTTCAATTCTTAGTAATGCAGCCTGGACTCAAACTGTACAGTCCAGGCTTGCCTCAAATTCTTTGGCAATCTTCCTGCTTCACTGTCTTCAGGGCTGACCTCGCCCCTGTTGGCTATCAGCCTTGATCTGGTTTTGTTTGTTTATTTTCTCCAGATGGGGGTCTGGTTACAGTCCTGGCTGGCTTTGAGTTTGAGGCGATACTCCCTCCTGCCTCCCAGTGCTGGGAGACAAAGTGATTATGCCTGGTCTCGGTTTTTGTTTTTGAGACGAGGCTTTGTTGCTTATCCTAGACAGGCTTTGAACTCGAGGTAATCTTACTTCAGCCTCTCTAGTGCTCTCTGCCACAAAGCTATGGCAAAAGGAATAATGGGTACTGGTCTGGCTTCAGGCAGAAACGCGCTTGCAGACCCGGTACTGTGGCCCAAACCTGTAATCCCAGAAGGCGGAAGCCCTATGCAGATGTGTCGCATTCTAGCGACAGAGGCCCCGCCCCGGCAGACCGGGCAGTCACGTGACCTGCCATGCGGGGCGGAGGCCATGTTGCGGGGCACCCACGTGAGGGGCGCACGTCCGCGAGCGGTCACGTGACCGGGGCGCGCTGTAGCCGCCCGGGGCGCACCCGGCGAAAGACAGCGGCGGTGATGGACGGGTCGGGGGAGCAGCTCGGAGGCGGCGGTGAGGAGGGAGGCGGAGGACGAGTCCCGGACGAGGGACCCCGGGACCCCGTCGGCTCTGGGCTCGGGTGGGAGTCCGCTGGGGCGCGCGGATCCATCCCGCCGGGCGCATCCGCACCCCGACAGCGGACATCCGCGTGCGCGCCCCTGGGCAGGCCCGGGCTTGTCGCTGGCGCCACTTCCTGCTGGTCGCCCGGGCTGGGCCGGGTCCCAGCGCCGCCCCTCGGGCGGGGGGTCTGTTTGCTTTTGGTGCCCGGTTCTCCGTGCTCGGAGGAGCTGGGATGCAGGCCGGGTCCCGCCCCCTGTCCATCAGGAGCAGTCGCCCTGCTTTCCATGTTGCCTTTCACTACTAGGGTACCCAGCACTGTCTCTCTTCAGGGTTATGAGCCTCCCCAGCCCCCTGACTCTTCCCGGGACCTAGGAGTCCAGGCACCCCTTTCCTCCTCTCTCCACCAGGGCCCACCAGCTCTGAGCAGATCATGAAGACGGGGGCCTTTTTGCTACAGGGGTGAGTGTGAGTGAGGCCCTGTTGTGGTGGGGTTGGCTTCGGGAGCAACACGCGGTTCTCACTCTGCGCCTTCCTCACCCACTTCCATTCACATCTAGTTTCATCCAGGACCGAGCTGGGAGGATGGCCGGGGAGACGCCTGAGCTGACCTTGGAGCAGCCACCGCAGGATGCGTCCACCAAGAAACTGGGCGAGTGTCTCAGGCGAATTGGAGATGAACTGGACAACAACATGGAACTGCAGAGGTGTGGTTCCTGCAACCTGGGGTCCATCCGGGGATTTATGCCCCCTCGAGAACTGGGCACTGTGTACTTTGGTCCTCCCACCACTCACCTCAGATACTCTGCGCTAGGGATACTCTACATGGTAGGCCACCCTGGAGTCACAGTGGTGGGTTCTGGGTAGGTGCTGTACTATACTGAGCCATGCCCACAGCCCTCTCATTCGTGGGCGCTGCATGAATAGTTACCTTAAAGCCAGGTCTCCAGCCCCTGGCTGGTAGACGCTTGCAGGTGCTCTACCACAGAGCTGTGCCTCTGACACCTCCCATGAGTCTTAGGCAGGGGCTGAGCCACTTCGTCCCACTTGGAGCCCCTGGAGGTAGGTGTTCTGCCGCCCTCCACTTGTAGGTACTAGGAGTGCACTTCTGCTGTCACTTTCTCCCCAGGACCTTGGAACTTTGCTTTCTTAGGTGCCTCGCCTCCTTCCCAGAGCAGGCTCTGGCCTTTGTCCTAGCATGGGGAGGCTGTGGGAACTCCTGATGGGTCTGCCCACCTTGCTCAGCACTGCTCTGTCCTGTAGGATGATTGCTGACGTCGATACAGACTCCCCCCGAGAGGTCTTCTTCCGTGTGGCAGCTGACATGTTTGCCGATGGCAACTTCAATTGGGGCCGGGTTGTTGCCCTCTTCTACTTTGCCAGCAAACTGGTGCTCAAGGTGAGCAGCCACAGGGTCGCGGGGCCAGGGGCGCACCCTCAGGTCTGTGGTGGCCCGGGTGGTGAGGTCCAGGGACAGGAGAAAAATGGCTGTGTATTTATCCCCTCAACAAATGGGTTGGGCCTAATGTATGATGGCCCAACCCCAGCACCTAGTCTCTGCCCCAACAAAGCAACTAGCCCTTCCTGATGGAGCTCTGCTTGGTTGTTGTGATGTTGAAGTAAGGTGGATGGATCAGAGAGGTCTAGAAAGATTTCTCAGGATAGGTGGTACCTTAAAACTGGCGTGGTGGTTTATGCTTCTAATTTCAGTACTCATGAGACTGATGTAGGAATATCAAAGTTTAAGGTTAACTATAGCTAAATACTGAGTTTCAGACTATTCTGGCTACCTAAAACCTAGGTGGTTTTTGTTTGTTTGGTTTGGTTGTTTTTTTTTTTTGTTGTTGTTGTTTTTTTTTTTGTTTTTCGAGACAGGGTTTCTCTGTGGTTTTGGAGCCTGTCCTGGAACTAGCTCTTGTAGACCAGGCTGGTCTCGAACTCACAGAGATCCGCCTGCCTCTGCCTCCTGAGTGCTGGGATTAAAGGCGTGTGCCACCACTGCCCGGCTTTAAAAGCTAGTTTACAAAAACAAAACAAACCCGAGAAATGGGCATGACAAATGGGGTGTGTGGCTGAGTAGGGAAGCCTTAGGTTCGATCTCCCATCACCCTACACAAACATAAAAAGGGGGCTGGGACCATGGCTCAGTTGATAGAGTGTTTGATTAGCGTATACACTATCCCTGGGTTTAGTACCACATAAACCAGGTGTGTTTGGTGCATTCCTCCAGTTCCACCACTTGGGGAATTGGAGGTAGGCGATCAGGAGTTCAAGGTTATCTTCACAGAGAACATTTGAGATCAGGCTGTGGTAGGGTATGTTAGGGCAAGAGTAGGGAGATTACTGTGACCATCGTCCATGCCACCCCCCATCTCCTTGATGTGGTTTCCTGCTTGGGCTGATGGGACTTAAGTATTGGAGGCAGGAGGATAGTGGTCTGAACAATCGTCCACCTTGGACCCCAAAATGCATTGTTTCAATCAAGAGAGCAAGTCCTGAGTCGGCTGGAGGTGGTCTTACCTGTCTAGAAAACGTCTCTAGAAGGTGGCTCAGGACCTGAGCTTTGAGGGGTGAGGATTGCTGGTTAAAGCTTATTCTGTCAAGTCAGCCTGCATCAGAGTGATAGACATGAAGAGGTGTGTTGCCTGTGCTGGTGGTGTGTGTATATTGTCCCAGCTATACTGTAACAAGAGAATCACCTTAGTCCAGAAGTTCAAGATTGGCTTGGGCAGTGTTAGGAAACTCATAACAGCAAAACTGGGAAGAGTTCTTCCCATGGTCCTGCTGAGCTTTCAGAGCTTTCCAGATTGCCGTTGTTGTTCCCAGGTCTTGGAGTCCTCAACATCCTTATCCTTCCAAAAGAACTAGGTATCTGGGCCACGAGTAGTAGTACACACCTTTAATCCCAGCACTCAGGACAGCTGTATCTCTTTCTTTTTTTATTTATTATGTATATAATATTCTGACTGTGTGTATGTCTGCAGGCCTGAAGAGGGCACCAGACCCCACTACAGATGGTTGTGAGCCACCATGTGGTTGCCGATAATTGAACTCAGGACCTTTCTTTGGAAGAGCAGACAATGCTCTTAACCACTGAGCCATTTCTCCAGCCCCAGCTGTATCTCTTTACGAGAGTTCAGGACAGCCAGGGCTACATAGAGAAACCCTGTCTCACAAAAACAAAACAAAAAAACACCACCACCTAGGTGTCTGGGCCCTGAAAGCCAGCTCAAACATTCTGCACTCCCAGCTCTTCCCGGATGGAACCAGGCACACACGCTAGGCTGTTGCTCTACTGTTGAGCCTTCCCCCTGCCCTGCCTTTGAGTGTTGGGCTAGAGGGCACTGAGGAGTCAGGTTCCTGAGCAGGTGGCTTTTCCTAGATAGTAGTTGATGGAGCTGACTCAAGCAGGTGGGGGTGGGAGGAGCCACTGCTTATAGAGGCCAAGGAGTGATAGAAAGGCTTGAGACCTCCTTCTCCAGCAGTGTGGGCACAGGACTCACCCCAGTGTAACCTCCCCACTCCCCGCAGGCCCTGTGCACCAAAGTGCCCGAGCTCATCAGAACCATTATGGGCTGGACACTGGACTTCCTCCGAGAGCGACTGCTTGTCTGGATCCAAGACCAGGGCGGCTGGGTGAGACTCCTCAGTCCTTGCCACACTTTAGAGCAGTGGTTCTCCACCTTCCTAATGCTACAGCCCTGTCGTACAGTTCCCCATGCTGCAGTCACCCCAACCATAGAATCACAATGTAAATATCTGATATGCAGGATAGCTTTATATGTCATGACCCACAGATTGAGAACCACTTACATAGAACCAAGGCCCACCACAGAGGTGCCCCAGTCTGTCAGACATTATCTAAGATACTTGTACTTGTATCTCCCAGCTTGGTGCATCTGGTACCCGCTGACTTCTGTGAGCTGAGATGGCTTTCCCTTCAGAATCTCTCCAGTACACTGGTGATCCTCTGATCCCAGCTTGATCTTCCCTTTGATTTTTTTGAGATTGTCTCATTACCTCACTCCGGCCTCAGACTACTCTAGCTGAAGACTCCCTTGAATTTCTCAGCACCCTGCTTCCCTCCCTCGTGCCAGTTTGTGAGGTGCTGGGGAGGCCCCAGGCCCCGAGCACTCTGCCAGCCGAGCTGTGGCCTCTGTCCTCTTTCTTTGGAGACAGGGTCATGCTGTGGCTCAGGGATGGTCTGGAAGTTACTGTGTAACCAACACTGGTCCAAACGTGATCCTCCACTCAGTGCTGGCGTGGGCCACCACTTCCAAAGTCGAATTTTGTTTTTGTTTTCCTGTTTTGGGATTGTGTGTAGGGGGAGTATATTTTATTTACCGTTTACGTTTATTTTGATGTGTGTGTGTGCTTGTAAGCACGTGTGTGGAAGTCAGGATAGTTTGCAGTGGTCTGCTCTCTCTGACCCTGTTGGTTCTGGAGATGGAATTTACGTTGATAAAGGCCTGGCAACAATCACGTTTCCCATAGCTCGCTGGCCCTATGGTGCTTTTGGTTTTTTGAGACTGGGTTTCTCTGTGTAGCCCTAGCTGTCCTGGAACTCACTCTGTAAAACATGCTGACCTTGAACTCAGGGATCCAGCTGCTTCTGCCTCTAGAGTTTTGGTTTTTTATTTTTGAGACAGGGTCCCTCTGTGTAACAAACAGTCTTGGCTATCCTGGACCTCACTCTGTAGACCAGGCTGGCCTCAAACTCAGAGAGCCACTTGCCTCTGTGCCTCCCGAGTGTTGGCTGGGGTTAAAGGCATGTGCCAGCACCCAGCCTCTTGTTTTTTGAGTGAAGGTTTCAACAAATTTCCCAGGTTGACATTAAACTTCTAACCCTGCTGCCTCAGGGTCCTGAGTGTTGGGGCTAGGTCCCCTTAGAATTCCCTGGGGTTCCCTTAGAATGCCTCAGGGTCCTGAGTGTTGGGGCTAGGATTCTAGTCCTGGGGTCCCCTTAGAATGCCTCGGGCGGGGTCCTGAGTGTTGGGGCTAGGATTCTAGTCCTGGGGTCCCCTTAGAATGCCTCAGGGTCCTGAGTGTTGGGACTAGGATTCTAGTCCTGGGGTCCCCTTAGAATTCCCACATGTGAGCTCCCTGCTCCCACTCCCCCTTGGTGTTGAAGTAACAAATGTCTCTGTTCCCAGGATGGCCTCCTCTCGTACTTCGGGACCCCCACATGGCAGACAGTGACCATCTTTGTGGCTGGAGTCCTCACTGCCTCACTTACGATCTGGAAGAAGATGGGCTGAGGCCACCTGCTGCCTTGGACTGTGTCTTTTCTTCATAAATTATGGCATTTTTCTGGGGTGAATGGGGACAGGGGACAGGCATTTTTCTTACTTTTGTAATTATTGGGAAGGGTGGGAATGGTGGCCTGGGGGAGGGGACAATAAACCTCAGGTCCACTTTGGATTGTATGGTCCAGTGTCCACCCAGCTGGTGTCAACAGCACCAGGCCCCCTGCCCACCAGGGACTTGGAACAGCCCGCTCCGCAAAGGGTGCAGCAGCTGCCGTGCTGCCTTTAGCTCTGGGGATAGTGTAGGCTGCAGGCCTGGGGGGCCAGATCCATCCCTGCTGGATCCGAAGAGCAGAGTGGAGAGAGCAAACTCCTAGGGGCTGGATTGCCAGAGAGGCACAAAAGGAGAGGAGGACTTTCAAAGGGGATTTGGTCCTTTCCCCTCATGAGACTGCCACCCATATTCCCTACACTCCGCCATGCCTTCAGAGTGCTCCCTTATTTTCTATGGTTCCCGGATGTTGCCTTTTTACACCTTTATTGCCTTGTCCAGGTCTGTCAGGTTGGAGACAAAGGTCAGGCTGTGGTTAATGACTAACTCTGGTCCCCACATCAACAGGACACCGCAGACGGCAAGTCAGGGTAAAGATATGTGTAGGACACCCACCCGCAGAGTAAAACTGCATGAACACACTTGGGGAAAGAAGGGAGCGAACCGCCGTGGTGGGGGGACCCAGGCCACAGCCCCCACCGTCCCTCAGCTGGGGACAACAGGTTGTCAGCCAGGGTGGGGCCAGAGCCCCATCCCACAACCACCACCAAGCTGAGCTCAGCGTGACTCAGCAGTATTGGCCCGGGCTACCCCTTCCACCAATGACTCAGCAGCAGCCAGTGGACCTTTTCCCAGGCCCCAAGGCCAATCTTTCCAGTTCCTTGTATTAACTCCCCTTCGAGGATGGGACATTTCTCACCTCTGCCCTCCTCTCAAGTTCCTGAGGTTGGAACCCTGGTAGGGGCCTTTCCTGCCTACTAGGACCTTGCATGCATCAAGTGTTTGGCTGAAGACGATTTTCCTGGATCCTGAGTTCTTGTTCTGTAGAGTCGGACTTCTCTAATTCCCAAAGAACAAGCGGCAAGGAAGCCTCTGGACCAGTCTCCAGGAAAGGCAGCCCAGAAATTCCCCATAGGCATGTCTCAGTTCCTAGAAAAACCGGTCCCCAGACCAGACAGGCTGACCAGGACTCAGAGCACCAGAGACGCGCACACGCGATACTCCAGGGCTCTCTACCCTTTCCATCCCGCATACCACCTCAAGGCTTCAAGACCTCCGCAGGGAAAAAGCAAACCCACGAAGCATCGTGAACCTTGAAACCCTAGACTTCTGAGTACCCCTTCCATACCACATATCCCCATGAAGTGATACCCTTCATCACGTGAAGCAATTTTTGGGCAATGGAGGGTCTCTTTGCCCTACAGACGTACCCCACCCACACTGAGCCCATCGCTGAACTCATGTTCTCAGGCCTTGCCTTCTGTGAAACACCCCCAAAGGAGCTCAGAGCCATCCCTCCCCCTAATCGCCATGACCACCCGACCTCAGATTGGCGCTCGAACCACGACCCCCGCCCCTCCCCCAGCCTCCATTTCACAACGGCCTCGCGCTCCAGGCGCGTGACTACCCCACGGGAGAAGGGTGGGGCCGGGATCCCCCTCAGTCAGGATTGGTCGAGTACAATCTTCCTTCCCCGCCTCACAGCACCGCCCATTGGCTAATCCCTGGCTGGGGCGTCCCGCCCCCTGGGGGGGGTCAGCACAATATAAAAGGAGCCGTCCGCGCTCGGCCCGCAGCAGCCTTCGGAGATCCCGTGGATCTGTGTCTTGCTTCAACAGTGTTTGGACGGAACAGACCCGGGGCCTCCCTTTGTTAGCTTCCACCGCTCCTCATCTGCAGCCGCAGCCTCCGGGACCATCACCTCGCCGCCTTCAGCTCCCAGGACCAGCTAACACCGTCTCTTTGCGGGTAGCTCCAGACTGCGTCTCAACCATGACCTCCCAGATTCGTCAGAATTATTCCACCGAAGTGGAGGCTGCCGTGAACCGCCTGGTCAACCTGCACCTGCGGGCCTCCTACACCTACCTCTCCCTGGTGAGTAACCCGGGCTGCCCTCCGCACTGGATCACTCGCCCACCCTGCCGCGCATGCGCGGGCCCCCTTTGTTCCATCAAGGGCGGGGACCTCGTGCGCCGGCCTCGCCCCTGCACAGCTCTTGTTTACTTTGAGATTGTAGCACAGTGTGGACGACCAGGCTGGCCTCGACTAGCACGTGCTTTCCCTCTGCTCCCGAGTATTGCGTTTAAAGGTGTGCGCCACTGCGTTCCGTTAACTCGCTTGTAATATTTCTTACCGCAGGGCTACTATTTTGACCGGGATGACGTGGCTCTGGAGGGTGTAGGCCACTTTTTCCGCGAATTGGCCGAGGAGAAGCGCGAGGGTGCCGAGCGTCTCCTCAAGTTGCAGAACGATCGCGGAGGCCGTGCACTCTTTCAGGATGTGCAGGTGAGAGCGGCGGGGGACATTGGTCAACACCGAGCGCGCCGCACCCATGCGGCCCCTTGGTTTGTTTGTTACTGCCATCTCGTGGTTTTGACCCGATATAGGTCCGACTGCTGGAAAGTTGCATTCCATTCTTGAGGGGTGTATGTGGTGGTGGTGGGGATTGGCAGGTAGAGACAGTTAAGTGCACAGTGTCTCAAAGTGGGAAATGCAGTGCAAACCGAGACCACAGGATGCTGTGATCCGGGGAGGCAGGGTCTCACTTTGTGGCCCTAGTTGACCTGGAACTCATCAGAAGCGGGCCGTAATGTTTCTGTACTGAGCAGGCCCTGCATAGACCGTTTTATTCTTGGCTGGGAGGATGGAGGACTAGTACTGAGACACTATTTTCTCTTGTGCAGAAGGCATCTCAAGATGAGTGGGGTAAAACCCAGGAGGCCATGGAAGCTGCCCTGGCCTTGGAGAAGAACTTGAACCAGGCCCTCTTGGATCTTCATTCCCTGGGCTCTGCCCGCACAGATCCTCATGTAAGTACCTTCTTAGTCCCTTTTTTCCCTGTTATGGCAAGACCTTGGCTGCCTGTATTACAGTTTTAACCTAACCTCCTGCTCACACCTGCCTCTGAGAACTGGGTCTCTGATGTCTCTCCTTCCTCTGCAGCTCTGTGACTTCCTTGAAAACCACTTCCTGGATAAGGAGGTGAAGGTCATCAAGAAGATGGGCAACCACCTGACCAACCTCCGCAGGTTGGCTACTGGACCCCAGGCATCTCTGGGCGAGTACCTCTTTGAGCGGCTCACTCTCAAGCATGACTAGGAGGCCTCTCCTTCCGAGGGGCTCCCACCTCTGCTCTGCACCAGCCCGCCTCAGGACCTTCACCCTAACCTCTCAAGAAGCCACTAGGCAGCTTTGTAACGCCCTGGAGCCCCTCTCAAGTTTTGGACCAAGTAAAAATAAAGCCTTTTGAAGCAGCAGTTGGTGACGGCCTGGCTCTTGTTTTCTGTGGGAACCGTGTGTGTTGGAGGGATGGGTCTTGGCAGAGGAGTGGAGGCCTCATAGCTGAACTCAAATGAGCTACACCCCTATCACTGAAGGAAAACTAAACAAATGGGGGCCTCTAAATGCCAGTGCAACGCATGCTGGGAGGGTGGGGCAGCCAGGGTCACAGGGTGTCCATGGGATGCTGAGCTAGAGGTTGGGGCCCATCAAAAAGGAGGATGTGAAAGTTTGGACCACTGTCCAAAAGGGAACCAAAACCTTGCTCCGGGGGTGGGTGGGATAGGGTCACTGGATTACACTGCTGTGTCTGCTCTAACATACAGGAGGAGGGCTGGGTGAAACTGCTCCCTGGACAGTCACATGGGCAGGAAAATGACCCAATACAATCACTGCTTTGTACTCTGGCCACCCCATCCTCAGATTTAGAGATTGAAGGGAGAACTCAGCCATGCACTGAGGTCTGAGAGCCAAGGAAGTAGCCAGTGCGACTGAGAAACATAATTTAAGTTTTGGTTTTCACGGTGTTGGCTGACAGGAGCCTGCTTTTCACTCTTTGAGGCTGGCTCTTGCCTCAGTCTAGGGAGGCTTTGAACTTTGGGTCCTTTGTTGCGAGCCCCTGTGACTTCCTGCATATCTCTACCCAGCGGTCACTGAGCCTCAAATCCAAACTAAGTCAACATCACCTTTCCTGAAAACACCGGCCTCTCCCAACAGCAATTCAAGGCTTTGCACAGAAGCGCTGGGCAGGCTAGAGCAGACTGAAACCAGGAGGAAGCTGGGGCTCCTGCTATGTGTTTGTGAGGCTAAGGCAGGACTGCTGCAGATTTGAGCCATCACCTTGGGGTGTGCCAAGGACCTACCTGAAAAACTAAGCTTACACAAAGGCGGGGAGCGGGGAGCGGAGACAGGACACGCTGCAACACAGGACTTCATGCTCAGCCACACGGAACTCTTAAATACATGTATATTTTTTTCATCTCTGGACACACTCCAATCACACACCTTCT
Organism: Microtus oregoni; assembly: GCF_018167655.1. NCBI lineage: Eukaryota > Metazoa > Chordata > Mammalia > Rodentia > Cricetidae > Microtus > Microtus oregoni. Next base: position 44,012,021 of record NW_024543059.1, read on the forward strand.
GCCCTCCCCCTCCAAATGCAAACCAAGAAGGGCCTCAGGTATGAGGGCCCCCCTTCACTGAAGCTGGGGCAGGACAAAGCTTGCAGGCAGAAAGGCCTCGAGGTACATGTGGGGCTTCGAGAAGCCAGTGGGCTCGGTTCTAGATCAGGAAAGGGGATCAGGGGGCAGCACAGTGATCAGACTCCTGATTTGGCCACTGGGAGCCAGAGCCCAGCTGTTTCACCGCAGGCTGAGCCGTTGTGGGGTTGATAGTCATCCTGTTCTCAAAGGAGGCATTTCCTGGAGGGGACACTGGGCCAAAGGGAAGAATAACCTCTGGTCCACAAGAAGGCAAAAAGGTCTGGTCCAACTCTGCATGCTCCCTGGGAGAAATGAGCAGGACACACCCAGGGAGACCAAGCTTGCAGCCTGTCCTGGAATCCCAGCTGCGGGCTGAAATGGAGGACCTTAAGCACTGTTACCTTTGCTTCATTGACTTTTGCCCTGCCTGGCCTTGAACTAACTTCCTGTGTAGCAGAAGACAAACGCCTGACCCTTCTGCCTCTACTTACTGAGTGCTGGAATTACAGAGGTGCACCAGCAATTCAGGTTTACGAGGTGAGGTGTTAGAGCTAGATCCCTGGGTGTGCCAGGCAAGCACTCTGACAACTGAGCTACTTTTCCAGCTCATATTCAACTATGTTAATCCCTGAGGCGTCCTAACTCTGCACTTGGCGTCCCGGTTGCAGAGAGGCCACAGATTCTAACATGAGGGGCAGGCCTGAGCACAGCATACTCTGTGGTTTAGGATCAAATGAAGAAGCTGCAGCCTGGAAAACAATAAACCAGGAGGCTGAAAACCTCTGGCATCGAAGAACAAAGGCAGATTCCTGGCCTCTGGGACCCAGTCTGAGTCTGGAGACTCCAGACCAGAACACAAAGAATGCATTCTGCAATTCAAGAAAGGCACACAGCGGCGTGGAGTGTGGGGGCTCCAAGACTGGAGCCCAGGGGCTGGAGTGTCTGAAACAGGCTGGGCTGTGGACCACACTGGGTACGGGTCCCTCTCAGGGTCTGGAGTGGGGTTCAGGCACCCTCCCATCTATCAGGCCCTCTGCAGGAGGGACACAGGACAGGTAGGGAGTGGGGTAGAGGGGCTTAGTTACGCTCCTCGCCCACGGAACTGGTAGGACTCAGGGGCTCAGTGGGTGTGCTGAGTGAGCTGGAGGCGCCAGTGTCCACTGAGTTGCTTCTCTTGCTTCCACCTGTGGAGGAAGAACAGGAGGCCCGGCGGGGCCACTCCGGTGCTCGGATGTTGCGGCGGTCCTTGGCAGCCTCTTCTTCCTCGTCATAACGCTCACTGTCTTCCCGCAGTAGTCCATCCCGGGGCTCTTCCTCGTCCTCACTCTGGTGTGGGCTGGAGTGTCGAGACAGTGAGGGCGATGGCGGCACGGAGGCTGGCCGTGGGTAACGGTACCCCTGGGACTGCATAACCCGGAGCAGACACAAACAGGGTGAACGGGTGCCACATAAGCCCTCATTAGTGTCAGTCCCAAACCAGCCTGTCCCGCCCGGCCCAGCATTGGTCCGGGCTTCACTTACCGCATCTACCGCGTGGGGCTCATAGGTGAAATGATCTGGAAAAGCCTTGGCCAGGGCCATGTGGCGTGCAGACATGTAGTACTGGGCAGGAAGGGGGACAGAATATGTCAGAGTTACACTCCAGCTCCCGGCAGACCAAGCCCAGCCACTTTTTCTTCTCTGTGTAGCCCTGGTGGTCCTGTTAAACCCAGAGATCGGCCTGCCTCTGTCTCCCAAGTGCTGTTATTTAGGCATGGGCCACTACTGCCTGGCCATATATTTTATTAAAAGAAGAGCCACGCGGGGCTGGAGAGATGGCTCAGAGGTTAAGAGCATTGCCTGCTCTTCCAAAGGTCCTGAGTTCAATTCCCAGCAACCACATGGTGGCTCACAACCATCTGTAATGGGGTCTGGTGTCCTCTTCAGGCCTGCAGGCGTACACACAGACAGAATATTGTATAGATAATAAATAAATAAATAAATAAATATTTAAAAAAAAAAAAAAAGAAGAGCCACGCTCCCCAGATTATCACCGGGGGAAGCAAGGCAGGGTCTCTACACTGTGCCACTCTGTAGGTGCTAGGTAAGGGTCTACAACCTAACCACCCCATTTCCCCTGAGCCAACACTGAGCCAAGCTCCACCCCTGTCACAGGAGGAGTCTAGGCAAGGGCTTGACAGCCAACTTTCCCTTGGTAATTAGCTAGGCTGGCTTATAGATAGTATAGTTCTCCTGCCTCCCCCTTCCAAGTACCCGGGATGACAAGCCTGGGCCAATAGATACAGCTGGTCACACCTGAGGGTTGAGGGGATGACTACCCACGCCCAACTGGCTCTGAACTGTCAGCAGGCTCCACTTTGCTACACCTTTAGGCAAACAAGTTCACTGGGCAGATTTGTCTGTCCCAGGTAAATATCCTTATGTAACTGCAAATGCCCCGTCTGGCTAAGCACGGATCATCTTTGTTACACCTTACCACAGGGCAGACAAATTCTCAGATCAGGTGCTGACTGGGCACGCCACTACACACAAATGAAAAAAACGCTGGCCAGATGTTATTTCTAGGTTGTTTTGTTTTCCTTTTTTTTTTTTAAATTGATTTTTATTGAGCTCTACATTTTTCTCTGGTCCCCTCCCTGACTCTCCCCTCCCCGCTTCAGCTCTCCCCCAAGATCCCCATGCTCCCAATTTACTCAGGAGATCTTGTCTTTTTATACTTCCCATGTAGATTAGATCTACGTAAGTCTCTCTTAGTGTCCGCATTGTTGTCTAAGCTCTCTGGGATTGTGTCCTTTCTTTTCTTTTTTTTTTTTTTGGTGTATGTATGAGTGAGTGTGTGTGTGTGTGTGTGTATGTGTGTGCACACACGTACCCATCTACAAAGACCAGAGTACAATTTCAGGTGTTATGCCTCAGGAGCTTTTTTTTACGATTTGCTTATTCATGTGTGAGTATATGCATACGTGTATGTAAGCTGTGCATGTGTGCGTGCAGAGACCAGAAGAGGCACTGACTCCTGGGGGTGAAATGACCAGTATTTCCTGTGAGTGCTGGTGTCTGCATGCTGATAATCACACAGCAAGTGTGCCTAACCACAGCGAGCCCTCTCTTCAGCCCATCTTTTTCTTTTCTCTTTTTGGAGTCAGGTCTTGTTATGTAGACTAGGCTGGCTTGGAACTCACAGAGATCCACCTGCCTCTGCAGGTGAGGTACTGAAATAAAAGACGTGTAACAATGCCGGGCCTTCATCTTGTTTTTTTGAGATGGGGGGGTTTGCCATAAAGAGGGTGCTGGCTATCCAGTGAGCCCCAGGTATCCTCTTTTCAGTGCTACACACACAGGGGCCACCGGATTTATTGTTGCTGTTGTTTTTTATGGGAAGGGGTGTTTCGCCTGCTTGTTGTGTCTGTGCACACGAGTATGTCTGTCAGATCCCCTAGAAATGGAATTTTAGATGTTTGTGAGCCACCATGTGGGTCCTGGGAATCGAACCCAGGACCTCTGGAAGAGCGGCCAGTGCACTTAACCAATCTCTCCAGCAACGAATTTAATTTCTTCTTTTTCAAGACACAGTTTCTCTGTGTAACAGCCCTGGCCTTCCTGGACCTCTCTTTGTAGAGCAGGCTGGCCTCGAACTCACAGAGATCTGTGTGCCTCTGCCTCCTGAGTGCTGGGATTAAAAGTGTGTGCCACTAAGGCTCCTGTCCCATTAATTTTTTAAAGAGACAGCAATTATTATAAGTAGGAGATGCTGCCCTATCTCCAGCCTCTTTCTTTTTGTTTTTATAAAGACAGGGTTTCTCTGTGTTTCACTGGCATCATGGAACTTGTTCTGTAGACCAGGATGGTCTGGAACTCAGAGATCCTCCTGCCTCTGTCTCCCAATTGCTGGGATTAAAGGCGTGCAATACCACGCCCATCCATCTCCAGCCTCTTAGGGCTACAGAACCAGCTGAGGCTAAGGAAAGGGAAGTCAGTCATACCCGGCCTAGGTACTTCCAATCCAACAGGTCTGACAGCCGCTCTGTGCGATTCCGCTGGATGATGCGCTGTCGCCGGCTCTGCTGACAGAAACTGTAGAGGAAGGAGGTGAGCTGTGAGCAGGAGTCATCCAGGCTGCGGAACCTCCGGTCCAGAATGTAAATGCCTAGAGAGGCAGGGATCAGGGTTTGTTAAAAAAAAAAAAAGTCTGAATTGTGGGCGAGACCCCCCTTGCTGTCCTTTGTTTGTACTGACCGTAAGCTGAGGGATCTGCGATGTGTTCCTCCATAAAGCAGCCAAAGCCCGAGAGGTTGGTGGAGATGCTGGGGATGCCCATGACGGTGCACTCCGCTGTAGGGCCAAGAGTGGGAAAGCAAACTCAGCAGGTCTCCAGCCTGCTCCGCAAAAGAGATGCCTCTACACTGCCACCTGCTGGCAACTGCGCCAAGCACACCCTGGCTGCACCTGAGGGACGCTGAGGGCCTCCTCCATTTCTAGGAAGGGAAGCTAGGAGACTCAGAAAAGTGAACCAGCTGAAGAGCCCGTGATTAAGAGGATACTTATTTATGGAACACTAACGGTGGGCTTACAGAAAGAACTTTATTTAATCATCACATAAGATACATTGTGTGTGTGTGCATGTGTGCCTGGTGCCAGAGTATAAATTTTGGATTATCACATGGTCATAGTCAGGTTGGTGGTTGTTGTTCTGAGATATGTATGTATGTATGTGTGTATGTATGTATGTATGTATGTGTGTATGTATGTACATATGTATGTTTTTCAAAACAGGGTTTCTTTGTATAGCCCTGGCTGTCCTGGAACTCACTTTGTAGACCAGGCTGGCCTCGAACTCACAGAGATCTGCCTGCCTCTGCCTCCCAAGTGCTGAGATTAAAGGTGTGCACCACCACCACCCGGCTCAGTCAATGCTCTTAATTGCTGAGTCATCTCTCCAGTCACAGTCGTACGAGACAGGGTCTCATGTAGCCCAGGATGACCCTAAACGCAGGAGGCAGCCAAGGATGACCCTGAACTCCCAATCTTCCTGCCTCTGCGTCCATTAGTGAGCGTTGCAGGTGTAGATGCTGGCTGCTACCTGGTTTGTCTGAGGGTTTCCTGTGGAGCCCAGGAAGGCCGTGAAATGCTGACTGCTGCCTCAGCCTTCCCAGTGTGCTTCCACTAGGGGTGAGGAAAGAGGTCAGAGAGAGCTGATGGCAGCCGGTGATTCCAGGCTCAGGATAGGCCCTACCACAGGAAGCTAAGGCAAGGGCTGCCATGGGTTCAAGTCTAGGGGACAGAGACCCCGTGATAGAACAAAGCTTTTCAGGCATGGCAGCAAGTATCTTTTTTTTTTTTTACTTTTAAGACAGGTTTTCTCTGTACAGCCCTGGCTGTCCTGGAACTCACTCTGTAGACCAGGCTGGCCCCGAACTCACAGAAATCCAACTGCCTCTGCCTCTAGCACCCGGCCACTATTATCTTAATTAGAGCAGTGCCAGAACTTGCAAGTGACCCTCAAGGCCTGGGCTGCAGCTTTCTCGTAGAAGGAGGGGGTGGGCATTACCCCTCTCTGGAGATTCCAGCCACTCCTTCCCACATCTCCTCCCAGATATGTGTAATTCGGTTCCAGCCTTATTGGTATGGCCGTAGGAGGTCCTACAGTATAGAGTGTGGGAGGAGGCCCCATTGCTGCAGCCACGGAGGTGGGGAGACTCCTCTGTGATAGGACTGCTTTAAGGATGCCCACACTCCTCTGAGTAACCCCTCACCCAAGCTCTGTAAGGAAGAGAACTAATGATTCACTCAGTGTGTGTGTGTGTGTGTGTGTGTGTGTGTGAGAGAGAGAGAGAGAGAGAGAGAGAGAGAGAATTGATGAATATACCTATAATACAAACACTCAAAAGATAGAGGTAAATTCTGCTTGTAGTTTTTCACAAATAAAATAGTAAAATTAAAAAAAAAAAAAAGATAGAGGTAGGAGGGTCAAGAGTTCAAGGTCATCCTCAGACACAGTGAGCTTGCGGCCAGCTTGGGTTTCACAAAACCCTGTGTAAAAAACAAAAATTCACAAGAAAGCCCCATGGTCTTCCCTCAGTGAGGGAGACTTTGAAACAGGTGATTGCATCTCAAAGCTCAGGGCTGAATCGGGGTGTGGAGGGGACCAGGAAGTTTAGCTCGTAGACCGCTTGTCTGGTGGGCACAAAGCCCTAGGTTGAACAGCCAGCACTGTAAAATAGGTCACAATGGTGCAGGCTTGTAATCCCAGCACTCTGCAAGTAGAAGCAAGAAGATCAGGAGTTCAAGTCCAGCCTTGGCTACATAGCAACTCTGAGAGGCACTGGGAACAGCCTTGCTCATCAGCACCTCATGGTTCTGAGAGATCACATGCCAGCAAACTGGAGACGAGGTTATCCTTGACAACCACTGGAAATGAACACCACACCAGTCTTCTAGTCCTGAGCCCTGTGGACTTCCGTGTCACAAAACCGTACAATGGAACAGGCTCAGTCCTTACCATCATCCCTAAACCGAGGAGCCATGTTGCAGGTTCATGCCAGAACTGCACAAACCCTCTGCTACCCCCTCCCCTCCCCACCACACTCACCAGGTGTGTAGCCCCAGGGCTCATAGTAGGAGGGGAAGACTCCAAGGTGACAGCCTCGGACAAACTCCTCATAGTCCACAGGGAGCAGAGGGCTCGTGGAGGAGAGGAACTCCGGGTGGAAAATCACCTGCCAAAGGAAGAGAAGTAAGGACCCAGAGTAGCCAGGGAGGGCACATCAAACAAACAGCAAAGTGGACAAGCCAACAAAGACTTAAACTAGATTCACCTGGCCTCAGAAGTCACGGTTCTTTCTATAGTTCAGGTGGTAGTTTAAAATAAAAATCCCCTCCCCCACCAGGCTCATAGGGAGTGACACTATTAGGAGGTAAGGCCTTGTTGGAGGAAGTGTGTCACTGGGAGTGGGCTCTGCGTTTCAGAAGCTCAAGCCAGGCCCCGTGGCTCACTATCATTTCCTGCTGCTTGTGGATCCAGGTGCAGCACACTGAGCTCCCTCCCCAGCATCATGTCTGCCTGTGGATCCAGGTGCAGCACACTGAGCTCCCTCCCCAGCATCATGTCTGCCTGTGGATCCAGATGCAGCACACTCAGCTCCCTCCCCAGCATCACGTCTGCCTGTGGATCCTGGTGCGGCACACTCAGCTCCCTCCCCAGCATCACGTCTGCCTGTGGATCCAGGTGCCGCACACTCAGCTCCCTCCCCAGCATCATGTCTGCCTGTGGATCCAGGTCCCGCACACTCAGCTCCCTCCCCAGCATCATGTCTGCCTGTGGATCCAGGTGCGGCACACTGAGCTCCCTCCCCAGCATCATGTCTGCCTGTGGATCCAGGTGCCGCACACTCAGCTCCCTCCCCAGCATCATGTCTGCCTGTGGATCCAGGTCCCGCACACTCAGCTCCCTCCCCAGCATCATGTCTGCCTGTGGATCCAGGTGCAGCACACTGAGCTCCCTCCCCAGCATCATGTCTGCCTGTGGATCCAGGTGCAGCACACTCAGCTCCCTCCCCAGCATCACGTCTGCCTGTGGATCCTGGTGCGGCACACTCAGCTCCCTCCCCAGCATCATGTCTGCCTGTGGATCCAGGTCCTGCACACTCAGCTCCCTCCCCAGCATCATGTCTGCCTGTGGATCCAGGTGCAGCACACTGAGCTCCCTCCCCAGCATCATGTCTGCCTGTGGATCCAGGTGCGGCACACTCAGCTCCCTCCCCAGCATCACGTCTGCCTGTGGATCCTGGTGCGGCACACTCAGCTCCCTCCCCAGCATCACGGCTGCCTGTGGATCCTGGTGCGGCACACTCAGCTCCCTCCCCAGCATCATGTCTGCCTGTGGATCCAGGTCCCGCACACTCAGCTCCCTCCCCAGCATCATGTCTGCCTGTGGATCCAGGTGCGGCACACTGAGCTCCCTCCCCAGCATCATGTCTGCCTGTGGATCCAGGTGCCGCACACTCAGCTCCCTCCCCAGCATCATGTCTGCCTGTGGATCCAGGTCCCGCACACTCAGCTCCCTCCCCAGCATCATGTCTGCCTGTGGATCCAGGTGCAGCACACTGAGCTCCCTCCCCAGCATCATGTCTGCCTGTGGATCCAGGTGCAGCACACTCAGCTCCCTCCCCAGCATCACGTCTGCCTGTGGATCCTGGTGCGGCACACTCAGCTCCCTCCCCAGCATCATGTCTGCCTGTGGATCCAGGTCCTGCACACTCAGCTCCCTCCCCAGCATCATGTCTGCCTGTGGATCCAGGTGCAGCACACTGAGCTCCCTCCCCAGCATCATGTCTGCCTGTGGATCCAGGTGCGGCACACTCAGCTCCCTCCCCAGCATCACGTCTGCCTGTGGATCCTGGTGCGGCACACTCAGCTCCCTCCCCAGCATCACGGCTGCCTGTGGATCCTGGTGCGGCACACTCAGCTCCCTCCCCAGCAGCATGCCTGCCTGTGGCTGCCATGCTTCCGCCATGGCAGAATGGACTAAGCCTCTGAACTGTAAGCCAGTTCCAATGAAATGTTTTCCCTTATAAGAGTTGTCATGGTCATGCTGTCTCTTCTTAGCAACAGAAACCCTAAGACAGTACAGTTGATAAACTAAGAAATACGAAACCCAAGGACGAACCCTACCCCACCACCACCACCAGCCCCATCCCAACCAACCACGGGCCTCACCTTCACACGGTCAGCACTGCTGTTGAAAAGGCCAATTCGGCGGATGGTGGTCAGGATGGGGTCTGAGGAGTCGTCTAGCATGTTGTGGGTGCACACAGGGGGGAAAGACTGCCGCTGTAGAAACCACAAGTTAGGTGTGTGGGGGGGGGTCATGGGAGGGACAGATTTGCTGCTTGCTCATGGGCCACGCTGATGCCAGGGATCTGAAGATGTCCCCAACAGAGGCCAACAAATTCCAGACTGGAACCCAGCTTTTTCCTATAATTATCATGAACAAAGCCACCACCACAGCAGAAAATCCAGTAAACTGAGGCAGAGCTGATCTGAGGCCCTCCACAGATGACGAGGAAGTGTCTGTCCTTAAAGAAATCCCAAGAAACCTTGGCAAGATGAAAGCAACCACGTGGCTTTACAGCCACCTCAGCTGATGTAACCATGTAACATAAACCAGAATGGCAGCAGGATGCTGATTCTGTCCCCCCAAAATAAGGAAATCCCAAGGAAATTTAAAAGCCCCCAGCCAAGTGGGCAGTTATATCCATTTGATAACAAGCTGTAAGGGCAGCTGGGAGTTGTAGTTTCTTAAGAACCCAGGAATCATAGCTGCAACTCACGGATAGATTGACAGGAAACCCTAGACTTTTCTACTAGGAAGAAGAGCTTATGACTGTCTTGCACCACCTCGCTAAAAGACACACACAATGGCGGTGTATGAGGGCCAAAAACTACAACTCCCACAAGGCAGCGGTGGCGTAGGCCTTTAATCCCAGCACTCAGGGAGGCAGACACAGGCAGCTCTCTTGAGTTTGAGGCCAGCCTGGTCTACAGAATGAGTTCCAGAACACCTGGAGATACATAGAGAAACCCTGTTTCAAAAAGAAAACAAAAGAAAAGAAAACAAACAAACAAAACTGAACAAAGAAACAAAAACACTACAACTCCCAGTAGCCCATGTTAGCATTATTCAAGAAGGAAGTGGCTGCCTCGCTTTAGAAATATTTTCTCCAGGCCAGGCGGTGGTGGCACACGCCTTTAATCCCAGCACTCGGGAGGGAGAGGTAGGCGAATCTCTGTGAGTTCGAGGCCAGCCTGGTCTACAAGAGCTAGTTCCAGGACAGGAACCAAAAGCTATGGAGAAACCCTGTCTCGAAAATTCAAAAAAAAAAAAAAAAAGAAAGAAAAGAAAAAGAAATCTTTTCTCCAATAGCACATCCTACCCCATTAGTCCATGTTAGCTGTCTAGATTCCCAAACAGTCTCATCAATGTGGACCATAGGCACCAAAGCCCATGACATGCTAGAAATGAAAGAACTCCCAGCAGCCTCAGGGGCAAAGGAAGTCAGTCAATAAAGTTCAAAATAGAGTTCTTATTTCATGGGCCTCATCTTCCTAATGCTTCCCTTTCACTTAATTCCAACATCAGGAACCAGAGGATTCTGAGGGAAATAGGACACAGCCATGGGAGCAGGCTAGGGGACCCATGCTTTAATCCCAGCACTCCAAAGGCTGAAACAGGAAGATCTCTAAGTCTGGGGCCAACCTGGTCTACATGGAGAGATCCACGATAGCCCAAGGCTAAGCAGAAAAAAAATGTGTCTTCAATAATAAGACAAAAAACAAAAAAATACCACCATACCACCATGGGCTGGAGAGATGGCTCAGCGGTTAAGAGCACTGGCTGCTCTTCCAGAGGTCCTGAGTTCAATTCTCAGCAACCACATGGTGGCTCACAAACATAAGATCTGGTGCCCTCTTCTGGCCTGCAGGAATACATGCAGACAGAACACTGTATACATACTAAATAAATCTTTTTCTTTTTTGATTTTTGGAGACAAGGTTTCTCTGTAGCTTTGGGGCCTGTCCTGGCATTAGCTCTTGTAGACCAGGCTGGCCTCAAACTCATAGAGATCTGCCTGCCTCTGCCTCCTCCCAAGTGCTGGGATTAAAGGTGTGCGCCACCACCGCCTGGCCCAATAAATCTTTAAAAAGAAAAAGAGGCTGGAGAGATGGCTCAGCAGCTAGAGTACTGCTTATTTTTCCTAAGGTCCTGAGTTCAATTCCCGGCAACTACATGGTGGCTCACAGCCATCTTTAATAGGATCTGCTGCCCTCTTCTGGCATAAAAGCATAATGCAGGCAGGACTCTGTATACTTAATAAATAAATACATCTTAAAAAAATAAACACACACACACAAAAAAACCACCAGCACTTGGGAGGCAGAAGTAGGCGGATCTCTGCAAGTTCGAGGCCAGCCTGGATTAAAGAGTTAGTTCCAGGATCTAGAGCTGTTACACAGAGAAACCCTGTCTCCCCACTCCCCCTGTCCCACAGACACACATTAATTAATTTCAACTCCCCAAATAGCTGCTCCTTGCCACCTCTCTCTGTCTAATAAGAGCCATGACTAACATAAAGGCTTCTGGGCTGTAGTAACTTAGTGAAACCCCAGTTTCTACCAAGACTGGAAATGCCGCCAGACAGCATTTTAGGTCTCTAGCTGAGATTTCTCCCTTTGCTGGAACCCTTCTAACCTGATGTCTCCACCAGCATGTTTTAAAATACCTTATGCTATTACTTTCTCTGTTCTGTTACCATACAAAGTCAAAAAATGGTTACTATATTGGAACATGGTGTTCCAAGTGACCTAAATTTGTGTGCCTGGCCGAGTCATACTCGGCTACAGAATAAACTGTCTTTCTCTCCATCTCTCTCTCTTTTTGTTTTGTTTTGTTTGTTTGAGAAAGGGTTTCTGTGTATAGTTCTGGCTGTCCTGGAATTCACTCTGTAGACCAGATGCCTTCAAAATCAGAGATCTGCCTGCCTCTGCCTCCTTAAAGGTGTACACCACCACCACCAGGCCAGAATAAACAATCTTATTCCCTTTGATGTTGAAGTTGTGTTTTTACATTGACATTTCTGTGGATCTCAGAATTGGCTCTCTATGAAGGGTTACCCAAGAGAATAGAACTCCCAGAAACCTTTGGGGCAAGAGGCCTCAGGAAATGCTGGGAATGGGATGCAGACCATACCTGAGTAGCAAAAATGGCTCTCTTCATCATAGTGAAGTCCTCCTTGTCCAGCATCTTGTTCATGTCTGGGAGGCTCCCCCTGCAAGGGGAGAGATAGGCATTTGGAAAGGAAGAGGTGAACAGCTCAGATCGGGTGACCAATGACGGCAGGGTCAGGGCTGGGCACTCACACTAGTAAGGACTCGTAAAGCTTCCTCCCGAATTTCTCCTTAACTGTATTGGCCGTGTCCCTGGAAGGGAGAGAGACAAATGTCACACACACACCAGCTACTGTTTACTGTCAGGCTTTGGGGCGACAGGGAAACTGAGATCTGTGCCAAGAAGCAGGCCCTGGGGGGCTTCAGACTGGGGGTGGGGACTGGAGGACAGGTGGCCTTTCCTCTGATGTCAGCGACTCATCTGTGAGGGGAGTGCAAAAATAGAAGGACCTCGGAGCTGCAGAGAGCCTGCGAGGCCGGGAGGAAGCCCAGCTACAGAGCCTTCCAGAAATGTCAGCTATTATTAGGGTCTGGGCGAACCTTGGACAGTGATGCGAGGCCCTGTTTTATAAACAAGAGGAATAATATTCTGAGAGAGGAACATCTTGGCACACAAGCTCGGAAAGACTATCACCCTACTGTCTCATGACTTATGATCCTCCCAGGGACACGCTGATCCAGCCACCCTGGACCCCTCTCCCTGACCCCCTCCACACCCTGGCCTCAGTGTGCTAGCTAGTATGACCTTGGACTTCTGGGCCTTCGGTGTCTCCTTCCCAACTGTTGGGATTAGAGAAATGGACCACGATCCTGGTCTATGCAATGCTGGGGACCGAACCAAGGGTCTTACGAGTGCTGGGCAAGCACTCTATGGACCGGGCTGCAGTCCAAGCTCGCCCTCACTTCAACAGGCACCTGCTCTCACCAGGGTCAGAACAGTGCCCACACGTGGTAGATTTTCAGAGGCTGGGGGACAGTGAATGCATGGGTGTCAGAGAGACGGAAATGGGCCCAGGAGGGGTGCGGTGGCTCAGCAGAATAAAAAGGAAGGTCACAGCTGGTGGCAGGGCAGAAACTGTGGTGGGTCATCTGCCCTGATCACGTGCTCATACTTGCAGCCAGACCACGCGCTTGAAGTGAAGGTTTTACTAGGAATGGGTGTGGCGTCCTGATCAGGTCAGAGATAGCCACCGCAGAGAGGTAAGCTGTGGACCCCAGGGTCAGCGGGCAAGGACTGCTGACCAGAGCTGTTTGCGCACGGCTTGGCCCTTCAGGGTCTCCACGTTGAAATTGTTGGTCCGGGCCGGCATGATGAAGAAGGCAACAACTGTCTGCTCGCTGCCGTTCACCTGGGACAAGAAGCACAGGGACATCAGTACGCTAGACTCAACCATGCCATCATGGCTAAGAACTATGTGACTTCTGATTTTCTTTTTTATCACAATACAGGAGATTAAAATCAAAGTCTCCTGCATAGGTAGGTGCTGTACCACTGGTCACACCTCTGGCTCTCACTGGGCCATCCTAGGCAGGGGCTCTGCCCAGACTGAGTCACATCCTCAGCCCATCTATGTAGGTGCTCTAACCCTGAGCTAAGCTCCCAGTCCTGTTTCCATCCCCCCCCACCTCTGCCCTGCCCCCAGAATGGGATAGCAGGCCTGTGCCACCAGACCTGACTGCTTATCTTTCTGGGTCTCTGTGCTCTGCTCCTACCCGAGGGTTTCCATAACCACCCCGTAGGTCTCCATTCTCCCTGGCTATGAACACTTTTTCTCCTCCAGCTCCCTCTCCATGGACCAGGCCTTACTCTGAGAAGATAGTTGAGCCGGGCTAAGGCTTCCAGGAACACATCAGCTCCCTTGTTGGAGAACTCGTAGCGGCCAGCAATAAAGAAATACAGAGTCTTGTCTAAGTTGAAGTCCAAGTGCCTAAACAAGTCACAGGAAAGAGCTCAGTTCCCAAGCTGGGTCTGAAAACTACAAACTCCAGAAGCCACAGGGCCAAAGCATTTTTTACAATACACTGGTATCAGAGGTCACGGTCAGATTGGAGCATTTTCTCCTTTGAAGGGCATTTAATTAACACCCATCACACAGCTCTAGATGTCAAAAAATAATGGAGAGGGCCGGAGAGATGGCTCAGCTGTTAAGAGCACTGATTATTCTTCCAGAGGTTCTGAGTTCAATTCCCAGCAACCACATGGTGGCTCACAACCACCTGTAATAAGATCTGGTGCCAACTTCTGGCCTATAGGGACACATGCAGGCAGAACACTGTACACATAATAAATAAATCTTAAAAAAAAAAAAGAGCTGGGTGGTAGTGGCGTATGCCTTTAATAACAGCACTTGGGAGGCAGAGGCAGGCATATCTTTGTGAGTTCGAGGCCAACCTGGTCTGCAAGAGCTAGTTCTAGGACAGGCTCCAAAGCTATAGAGAAACCCTGTCTCAAAAAGAGAGAGAGAGAGAGAGAGAGAGAGAGAGAGAGAGAAAGAGAGAGAGAAAGAATGGAGACCACAGCTGTCCCAGGGCTCTGGAGGGCCAAGGAGTCCAAACCTTCACCCTCTCTGACACGTGGGAGTCCGGACCCCAGCCCTCCTCCATCAGACTAGAGTCTCACCCCCACCCTCTCTTAGCCATCTGGCTCACATACCCATAAAAATGACCTCGCACAAACTCCTGGATTCGTGCTTTGCTCTGAGCATGAAGGTTCTGGAACTCGTGCATAGCAGAGAACTTCTTCACATTCAACCCGTTGGGGGTCACAATATCTAGGGTTGGGAGAGCAAGTCCACCTTTCATTTCTTTGTTCTGATCAAGAGGGAAAGGACTTCCTGCTGTAACTTCACCGTCCTACAGCCCCTGGTGAGCCCGGCTCCATGGGACTGATTCTACTTGACCTTTCTTTATTTCTTATTTTAGTTTTTGGATTTATTCCTTTTATTGTATGTGTATTGGTGTTTTGGCTACAAGTATGTCCGTGTACCATGTGTGTGTCTGTTGCTTGTGGAGGCCAGCAGAGGATGCCAGACGTCTAGGAAGTGGAACCATAGAGGGTTGTAAGCCACCATGTGGGTGCTGGAGGTGGAACCTGGGTTTTCTAGAACAGCATCCAGTGTTGATACACTTGGGCAACACACACACATCATTAAATAAACAAACACACTTTTAAAAATTAATTATATGAGGGGAGGAAATGGTTGAGCTCCTGAAAGAGGCATGAAGACAGACAGCTCGTCGTGACGAAACGAGACCAAACACGATAGCAGTCACAGCACTGTGGTAACTGAGGCCCTTCAGGGACTGAACCCTCAGTGTAAGGCCACCCCAGAGAGACCTTGGCTGACAAAAGAAAATAAAAGAGAAAGAGGGGGCTGGAGAGACGGCTCAGCGGTTAAGAGCACTGGCTGTTCTTCCAGAGGACCTGGGTTCAATTCCCAGCACCCACATGGCAGCTTACAATTGCCTGTAACTCTACCTCCAGGGGATCTGACTCCCTTGCACAGCATACATGCAGACAAAATACCAATGCACAAAAAGTAAAAATAAATAAATCATAAAATAATAACCATTTTTTAAAAAAAGAGAGAGAGAAAGAGAAGGTATATCTCGGGGGAAGTGGACCAATGGCAGTATTTTTAGTTCCTGTTTCAGAGAGGGAGGACAGATGAAAGCCACACCCCCAGAGTTCCTGAGTCCATCAGACCCCCATGTGGTCACCCATCTGTGGGAGCTGGGCCACTGAGAGCCACGCATATGAAAATACTAATAAAACTGCTTAAAAAGACGACCCAAAACCAAACACACAGCAGCCAATGAAAGCTGGGCACGGTTAAGTATGCCTGTAATGCCAGCACTGGGGGTGGGCGGGGACGGGCAGACTCCAGGTTCAGTGAGAGACCCTGCCTGTAGGTGTCAGGAGAAATGGCTCAGCAGTGAAGCCAGCAGCACCTATTTCGGGTGGTTAACAGTGCGTGTAACTCCATCTGATGTCAGGATCCAAGTCCTCCTCTACCTCCATGAATACACATGTGCACACACAGGTGCATGTACCCACTCACAAAGACACACACACACATAAATAAAACCTCTAAAAAATAGGTAGTCAAGCCGGGCGGTGGTGGCGCACGCCTTTAATCCCAGCACTCGGGAGGCAGAGGCAGGCGGATCTCTGTGAGTTCGAGGCCAGCCTGGTCTACAAGAGCTAGTTCCGGGACAGGCACCAAAGCTACAGAGAAACCCTGTCTCGAAAAAACAAAACAAAAAAAAAAAATAGATAGTCAGTCAGTCACAGAGAAGACACCTGAGAGTCTTTCTGGTCTCCACATATACATGTATGAAATATAAACCATGGGGGCTGGAGAGATGGCTCAGAGGTTAAGAGCACTGCCTGCTCTTCCAAAGGTCCTGAGTTCAATTCCCAGCAACCACATGGTGGCTCACAACCATCTGTAATGGGGTCTGGTGCCCTCTTCTGGCCTGCACAGACAGAATATTGTATACATAATAAATAAATAAATAAATATTAAAAAAAAAAAGAAATATAAACCAGTGTGCATCACACGCACACACACACACACACACACTTACAACAAATCACCAAAAAATTACAACCCAGGACCTAGGGCAAAGTTTAAAGTTGAGGAGCATATGGGGCAGGATGAGCAAACCTAGTTCCAACCCTACTTTATTCAAAAATAAAGCCTGCTATATTTGCATTTCTTTCAGAAGATCAGCATGTATTAGCCACTTGTGAAATCAGAATAAAAGAAACTCGCCGTGGGCTGGAGAGATGGCTCACAGGTTAAGAGTACTGGCTGCTCTTCCAGAGGTCCTGAGTTCAATTCCCAGCAACCACATGGTGGTTCACAACCATCTGTACTGAGATCTGGCGCCCTGCTCTGGCTTGCGGGCATACATCGAGGCAGAATGTTGTATACATAATAAATAAATAAATATTTAAAAAAAAAAAAAAAGAAACTCGCCGGGCGTTGGTGGCGCATGCCTTTAATCTCTGCAGTCAGGAGGCAGAGGCAGGCTGATCTCTGTGAGTTCGAGACCAGCCTGGTCTACAAGAGCTAGTTCCAGGACAGGCTCCAAAGCTACAGAGAAACCCTGGCTCAAAAAACTAAACCAAACCAAAAAACATAATAAAAAAAAAACCTCTAGCTCCTATTATCTGTATCATTCAGGAAGCGGAGGTGGCCTGCTTCATTTACAAGTTCCCATCTCAACCCAGGACTTCCAGGAATTCATGTTCTATTCTCCGGAGTAAAACTAAATTGATAGGGGCTTGGCAGAGCCTCTTCCCTCTTACCTGGTTTCCTTTTGAGGAGGTGCTGAGCCTCAATGGCGGTGATCTGGGACACAGTGGTGAAGACGTGAGCGCAGTGGGCAGCGGCTCGCTCCATGCAGTAGCGATGGTAGATCTGCCTCTCGCCTGCTTCCTTGTCCACATTGAACTGAGCAGGAAGGGAGGGAAATCAGGGTCTGGAGGACTGGGCTAAGACTCAGGTCTGGACTGCAGCCCCGAGGGAGGTTGGGACTAGCAGCTGGACTCTGAGAACAGGATCTGGGCTGCTCTTGTGGGTGTGAGGGAGAGGTTCAGGGTCTGTCCCGTTGTCTAATGATAGAAGGGTGGGGAGCCTGGACTCTTAGGAGCATGATTCTCTGCCAGGGCTTTGGGCTGTCATGCAATGTTTGTGTCTCCCATGCTTCCAGCTCACGTTCTCCAGGTTGTTGTAGAAGTCCACGGCACCAGCACACAGATAGCGCCCTAGCAGCGTGGCATGGGTGGTGAAGATGGTTGCCACTGGCAAGCGCCGGGCACGGCACAGACACAGACCGATGCCTGCCAACCATTCGTGGAAGTGGGCAACCACATATGGCTTTTCTTCGTTCTGCGCCAGGAACTGTGGAGCAACGGGGACAGGGTCACTGTGTTTCCACGTGTCACAGAAGGAACCCCCAGCATGCACAAGGAAGCAAGGGACGGGAGACCACTGACGTGAAAACAGCAGGCAGCATTCACACAGACAAGGCCCTGAACCAGCTGACCTTGGTCCCAGAAGCTGATGGGAACTTGTTTGTTTGTTTGCCAGTGTCTAAATCCTGGCAAGGCTGAAATGCAAGGACTAACATGCCCATGTCCCTAAGTCCCGCTCTCAATTCCACACTTGGTATCGCAATCAATGGCAGTAGACGTTTTATGGGTAAAAACAGGATCAAACTTTCAGAATCCCTTGAATCAAGTTGTCCTGTTTGTCCTAGAGCGTTACAGTCAAGTTTCCCCTAGAATGGGGAGGAGGGAGCAGCCCAGATTCTGGGTCCTGAAAGCAACTCTCGATCTGTAAGCATCAAGAGTCCCCTCCAAGCTTAGATATAGTCAGCATCAACAGGAGAGTTGCCGGGCAGTGGTGGCGCACGCCTTTAGTCCCAGCACTCGGGAGGCAGAGGCAGGCGGATCTCTGGGAGTCCGAGGCCAGCCTGGTCTACAAGAGCTAGTTCCGGGATGGGCACCAAAGCTACAGAGAAACCCTGTCTCGAAAAAACAAAAAAACAAACAAAAAAAAAAAACAGGAGAGCAACTCCCAGAGTTCCTGTGACCAATCCCACTACTGACACACCCTCCCGGAGGCAAGGCCCTCAGTGTGTTTACACTGGAGACTGGAGTAAAGGAGGCCGTGGCTGGCGCTTCTGAGAAAACAAGCTGCACGCCGGTTGTGGTGGCGCACGCCGGTAGGATTTGCTGAAGGAGGCAGAGGCAGGAGGATCACGAGTTCGAGGCCAGCCTGGGCTACACATTTAAAAAAAAAAAAAAAGAAAAAAAGAAAACAAGCTGCACCCCTGGGCATTCGTATACCCCCAAATCAGAGTCCATCCTTGCATTAAAGAAACCA
This sequence comes from Microtus oregoni, assembly GCF_018167655.1. Lineage (NCBI taxonomy): Eukaryota > Metazoa > Chordata > Mammalia > Rodentia > Cricetidae > Microtus > Microtus oregoni. Next base: position 44,030,704 of record NW_024543059.1, read on the forward strand.
CAATTCCAAGACTGCCCAGGGGAAGCCCACCCTCTGGCCCAGGAAGGGATGGTGATTGGGTTTCCAGTCTGGGTAGAAAGGATGAGGTGGGGGTCTGTAGGAGGGCCTACCTCACCCAGGAACCAGGTGGTGAGGAAGCCAAACAGGACAGCGTCATTAGCCTCACGGTCGTACCAGGGTACCCCGATGTTGCAGGTGTCCCAAAGCTCACCCTTCCAGCGCTCCAGGGCCCAGGCTGAGGCCCCTACATCCAGGAGCACCACTAGGGGTCCCCCCTCGATCAGCCAACGCCCAAAATACACCTAAGAGAGAAGCAGAGGGAGGCTCAGACAGCTGGCCTGTGCTTCACCCCACTGCCTTATTCCGGAACCTGGGAACTGAGCTCAGCCGGCTCACTGTCCTCATCCACTGCCCTGCTCGCTTACTCGCTCGCTTGTGCCCCTACCTAACTGCTGCCTGCTAGGTTTCTCTTCTGCCATGGCCTGTTTTGTAATCTGTAATCACAGGCCTAACAACCAGGACTGCACTTTCCTACCCACGGCCACTTCCCTAAAACTCCACGTCCCTCCGTCCCAATCTGGCTTGGTCTGGCCAGAGACTCACTGGGGTACCCCTCCCCCTCCCAGCTGTTGTCTGCCCTTTTGCTGGGAGGGGTCTATTATTAGGAACCGTTGCCCCGGGGGAGTGACGTGGCTGCTCTGGGGTCCCATAGGGACATGATCTGGCCTGGCTGGATGCTGGAGCCCACCCCAAACACAGGTTGTGATGATGGAGCCCTGATCCTGTCTCTCTGTCTTCCAACCCCTAGTCTGTGCCTTCTGCCTGCCTCTCATGGCCTCTCCCCAGAAGCCAGACACATCACCTTCTTCTTTCTCTCTCCCTCTCTCTCTCTCTCTTTCTCTGGTCCTGTTTCTCTTGTCCTGACCTTGAACTCAGAGATCCACCTGCCTTTGCCTTCTGAGTGCTTGGAGTGACTGACTTCTCTCAAGACTGAACACGGGGCAGGCAGGGCTCTACCACTGAGCCACAACCCCAGCCCCTCACTGGGGGATTCTAGGCAGAGGACTCTACACTGAGCCACACCCCAGCCCCTCACTGGGGGATTCTAGGCAGAGGAATCTACACTGAGCCACACCCTTTCCCTCTCTTTAATCCCTGGACCTGCTCAACTCAGACTCTATCCCTCTATTCCAGTTTCTCCTCTCTCCATCAACACTCCATCTTTTTGCCTGCCTGGCTACTGTTCTTTACTTTCTTCATTAATTTTGAGACAGTGTCTTGTTGTGGTCCAGAGTGCTGGGATTACAGGTGTGCACACAGCACCTGGCTCTGACTGTCTTTCTGTCCAGTTCCAGCTTGTTTCTACCCTGTGGGTCCGGGAGCTCAGCTTAGATCCATCCCCATCCATCTACCTGGTACCACTGGCCTTCCTTACCAGACCTGTCTGTCCCTTTCTTCCCTAGGTCTGCTGGGCCCATGCCTCCTGTAGCCCCTGCTGGCAGGCCATGTTCCCACCCGCCTGGGTAGAGCTGTGTCCCACCTTACAGCCCTTGCTGTTCATGGAATCCAGGGTCCTCTTCAGCTCAGGAGTCGGGGGCTCCAGCAGCTCCACCTGAGTCCTCACGCCCTGCTCCGTGTATGGTCCCACCAGGTAGTAGTTGTCACCCCACTCATCCCCAGTCACCTTCGCCTTCGTCTGCAGCACAGTGTAGATGCCACCCACTGTGGGCCAAAGTGCAAAAGGACAGACAACCCCACCATTGGTTCACAGCTCTGATGGGGCAGAAAACAGGCGGGAGCCCACACTTGGGAAGCAGAGGAGGTGGGGGCTGGGGTCATGGAAAGCCCAGAGGGCAGCCTCTTGTGAGGTGAGGGGAGGAGCAGGGTTAGGCTCCTGGTCGTCTGAGGGTTTTAGGAGCTGGGGGAAACAAGGATTGGGGACCCAGGTTCTAATGCTCCCAACTTTCGGGTGCATCAGCTTCCCACAGTTACCTAAAGGAAGCTGGAATTCATAATCCTCACCTCCAGGGACCCTGACTATGACTCTCAGGGAAGGGGCACAGGCACACTGGGCCCTGCTCCTCCTGTGACCCCACCTCAGATTGAGGAATCTAGGTCCTCGGCTTCTTGCCCTGGGACCAGCACCGTGGCAGGACACAGCTCTGTCTGCCAACTCCCACCATGCTGGGAAAGACAGTCTTTTTCTCCCCCAGGATGGAGAGAACGAAACACTCAGATCCACGCAGCCCAGCCTCCTCACGAGCAAGAAGCTAGTGGTCTAGACTACCCCCCCGCCACAACTGCGGGCTGTGGGTTCCTCCCATTCCAGTGTGCAAGTGAGGGGCCTCAGGGAGACACCTCTCCACTTAGGAAGCCATGGCTTAGGCCCTGGGTCCTTCACAGCTGGGCATTCAAGTTCCCAGCTCTTTCCCACCTTGGATCTAAGAATTCGAGTGTCTAGGCTCCCCTCGTCTTTACACTAAAGTGGTCAGGTCCACCATGCTCTCTGAACTATCCACGAATCCTAAGTTTTCGGAGCAAACTCTAGTTCACAGTCACATCCTCTGGACCACAGACCCGAAAGCTCCGTGCTCCCCAGGGTTTTAGATCTGAGGTCTCTCGGCCCTCGAAAACCTCCCTCCAAGACCCGGGAATCTCTCTCTGAGTGCCCTCTCCCCTACATCGCAGGACCTGAAGCCTCCTTCCATCTTGAGAGTAGCCTCTGGTCCCTTCCCCCCAGGGCCTAGGACGCCTACTCCTGGCCCACCTCAAGGACACAGAAGTCACAGGCGCTTTTCACAGGACCCAAGTGTTCGCCCACGAAGCTCTGTGCCCGTATGAACAGGGTTTGGGGCCCCCATCCTCGACTGCCCTCCTCGGTCAAGGGACCGAGGCTGGCGTTCTCACCCTTGTTGGCCACCTCCCAGGCCACCTCGAAAAGCACTGTGTTCTCCGGGTCGAACTCATCCTCCCAATCTTCCAGTCCTGGAAGTGAGGACATGGAGAGACTGCGGCTGAGAGGCATGGCTGCTACAAGCAAGGGACTTCGAGCACCAAAAATGAAAACCGGAGAGGTCGGCTGGGAATGCACCAGACTTGGCGACCGGCCGGGTTAGCGGGTGTCCCACGGGAAGCTTGCAAAGCACTCCGCTTCCTATTACACGACCGCACCCCCGCCCCAGAGCGCTCCGACTCAGGTAGGAAGCACGGCGACACCGAGTCGGGCGAGCAGCTGCAGTGATGCCTTGTGACCGCCAGGAGGCACTGCCCACACTGCTGGTCTAGCAGGATTGGTCCGCGTCTTGGGGACGGGACTGCGGCGTCTTCTTATTGGAGGATGGGATCCAGTTTCTCTAGCCAGACCCTCCCGGGGTCCTACAGGGGGCGGGGCTTGTTGCTGGGCAGCATGAAAGTAATTGGTGAATAGAACTGTCAGTCTCGGCTGCGGCCCCAATTTGGGGAGGAAGGGTGGACAGAGGGGAAAACGATCGTGGAGGACGTGTGGTTGCTACAAAAAGTGTTCAGGATTTTGCAATCGGACTTAGCGGTTGGGGGTGGGGGTGGGTGGGTAAAAGGAGGAGGAGCAGGAGACGTCAAGAACCCGCCCAAGATTCAGACACCCGCCTTCCAATTTAGCCTCTGGGATGGGCGCGGCCAGGAGAGTTTTACATATTTTATGAACCATAGAGAGGGCTGGATGACCGGGGAGCCTAGAGAGAACAAAGGCTGCTCCTGGCCGGTTTCCGTTTCCGCTGAGGCATTGGCGGTTGGTGTGCATCATGGCAACTGTGGTAAGTGTTGGGTGCTTGTGGAGAACTGAGAAAAATCCTCCTTGTGGAGTCTGAGGAGGCGGTCTGATGGAAGAGTGCTAAGGAAGATGCCCGGTTTTGGGGGAGGACTCATGAGTCTGAGGGAGGATACTGAGGAGGATCCTGGGTCTGAGCAAGAGATAAAGAGGAGGATGCCTGTGTGCATGAAGGAAGAGGGGCTGAGGAAGTCGCCTGGGTCTCAAGGAGGCTTGGGAGGGCACGTGGGTCTAAGGGAAGCATTGGGAAGAATGTAGCAAGGTCTGAGGAAGGAGTGCTGGTGTGTGCACCTTTCTGTGTGAGCTAGGAGGGCTGGAGCCTAAAAGCCTGGGCCTGAGGGAGGACTGTGTGGGGCCCGGTCTAGGGGAGGCGGGACCGGTGAGGATGCCTGGACTTAATGGAAGAGGGCTGACCTGGGTCTGAAAGAAGAGCCTGGTGTCTTGACCTCTGCGGAAGGAGAAAGCTAATCGTCGTGGCCTTAGAATATGATGGAGAAGACAACTATGTCTAAGAACTAGGTCATGTCAGGCAGTGGTGGCGCACGCCTCTAATCCCAACACTCGGGAGGCAGAGGCTGGCAGATCTCTGTGAGTTCCAGAATAGCCATGGCTGTGCAGAGAAATCCGGTCTCGAAAAACAAGAACAAAAAAGAATCCTAGGTCTAGTAGGAGACAGTGTGGCACACACCTTTAGATTAAGCACTTGGGAGGCAGAGGCATGCAGATCTCTGGGTTTGAGGCCAGCCTGGTCATCTACAGAGCAAGTTTTTGGATATCCAGAAATACACAGAGAAACCCTGTCCGGATACCTCCCACAAAAAAAAAAAAAAAATACTAAGTGTGATGGAAGAGTCATGTGGATACTCAGATTTGTTTTTTACACATACACACAGGTTATACTGTTTAGCTCTGGCTATCCTGGAATTCACTTTGTAGATCAGGCTGGCCTGGAACGCACAAAGATCCACTAGCCTCTGCCTCCCGAGTGTTAGACTTAAAGGTGTGCACCACCACCGCCTGGCAGGATGCTCAGATGTCTATGTGAGTAAGTAAACAAGAGCCTGGGCTGGCAGGACCTTGACTTCACCTTCCTCCTGATAGAGTCAGTGCAGTTGCGCAGTCCTCTGTCTCAGTCCTGAGCTTTGGAGAGACTACAACTGTGAGCCTGTGCTGTGTGCTAGAGAGCATGGATCGTGGACAAGGAAGTAGCGTATCCAGAGGGCGAGAACACAGTGCAGGTTCAGAGCTTGGCACCTTGTCAAATTTTTTAAGTTACTTTTAAATGTATTTTAAGTTTATTATTATATTATGTTATATGTAGGAACTTGTACATGCACCGTGTAATTTCAGTGCCTAAAGAAGGCCAGAAAAGGGCATTGGATCTCCTGGAACTAGAATTATGGATGTGCATTTCCCGGAACCTCGTACGGGGCACATGTCTATGAACACACAATTACTGAGATGATAAAATGAGAGAGTAAAACCCCAGAAAGTGAGACCAAACATACTGGGCCTGGCATCTGCTCCCCAGACAGGTGAAGAAATACTGTGATCTTTTGGTGGCCTCAGTTCTGATCTTGAGCCCAGTCAAGTTGTAGGTAGGGCAGTGGAGAGCCTGTTGCTGTTAACCATGGTGAGGAGGAGGAGGAAGATGGGGAGGTAGGAGGAAAGAGCCACACTTGAAGGTCTGTCCTCTGAATCCAGAGGTGGGCCGGGCTGGCGATGTGTGTCATTTGTTTGTGTTTTGTTTATTCTCCGTTCTCGTCCGGCACAGTTGTGAGACTTCACCTGTATCCAGCCTCGGGTCAGAGCTCCCAGAGCATTGCCTGGTGGTCGCTTCAAATTTTTTAAGTTACTTTTAAACGTATTTTAAGTTTATTATTATATTATGTTATATGTAGGAACTTGTACATGCACCGTGTAATTTCAGTGCCTAAAGAAGGCCAGAAAAGGGCATTGGATCTCCTGGAACTAGAATTATGGATGTGAGCCACCATGTTGGAACCAAACCTGGGTCCTTTGCAAGAGCAGCAAGTGCTCTTAACCACTGAGCCATCTCTGCCGCCCCTGTTTTCACATAGTTTTCCTGTGTGTATGTCTGTGTATGTGTGCCTGGTGCCCACAAAGGACACAGGAGGATTGACCTACAGATGGTTGTGGGCTGCCATGATTAAACCTACCTGGATCCTGTAGAAGAGCAACCATGTTCCCAACCACTAAGCCATTTCTTCAGCCCCAAGTTATAGCTGGAAACTAAACCTGGGTCCTCTGCAAGAGGAGGAAAAAAAAAACAAAACAAAAAACACTCTTAAAAAAAAAAAAAACAGGAGGACAGGCTCCAAAGCTACAGAGAAACCCTGTCTCGAAAAACTAAAAAAAAAAAGGAAAAAAAAAAAACAGGGCTGGAGAGATGGCTCAGTGGTTAAGAGCATTGCCTGCTCTTCCAAAGGTCTTGAGTTCAATTCCCAGCAACCACATGGTGGCTCACAACCATTCGAAATGAGGTCTGGTGCCCTCTTCTGGCCTTCAGGCATACACGCAGAAAGAATATTGTATACATAATAAATAAATAAATATTAAAAAAAAAGAATCTTTTAAAAAAAAAAACACACTCTTAAGCCCTGAGCCGTCTCTCCATCCCCTAAATGATATTTTTATTTATTTTGTGTGTGTATATTTGTGTGGGTGATGGTTTGCCAGGGCTCATGTACATATCAGAGGATAACCTGTGGGAGTGGGTTCTCTCATTCCACCATGTGGGTCCCAGACCTTGAGTTCGAGTGGTCAGGTTTGGAGACAGGCACCTTCCTGCTGGCTTCCTCAGAGTCCCTGCCCAGCACACTTCTCCTTGGAGACCTCATTGTCACCCTGACCCTTGACTCCTGCGCTCGCCTGGGCTCGGATCTCTGACCAGTGGCCTCAACAGTTTGAAGGTGCCCTCAGATGGCCAGGAGCCACTTGGATAAAGGTCTTATAGATTGTGGCAACTTCTGAAGCCTCATGGCAGAGCCATTGCCTCCACATTCGGGGGGATTATGTGTATAGAACATAGCCCCTCCTCCAGGACATAGGGGCATTTCTTCCTGAGTTCCATGTGGGCACCAGAGAGCCAGCAGAACCGGATCTGGGTCCCAAGGGTGTTGCCAGCATGAGCGTAGTAGCCTTTATTTATTTATTTTTTGGATTTTCAAGTCAGGGTTTTTCTGTGCAGCCCTGACTATTCTGTAGACCAGGCTGGCCTCAAACTCAGAGATCCTCCTGCCTCTGCCTCCTGAGTGCTGGGATTAAAGGTGTGCGCCACCACCACTTGGCTCAGGGAGATAGTTTCTTAGTTAAGATTCCTTTTCCCGCCGGCCGGGCGGTGGTGGTGCACGCCTTTAATCCCAGCACTCGGGAGGCAGAGACAGGCGGATCTCTGTGAGTTCGAGACCAGCCTGGTCTACAAGAGCTAGTTCCAGGACAGGCTCCAAAACCACAGAGAAACCCTGTCTTTAAAAAAAAAAAAAAGATTCCTTTTCCCTAATAACTCTAGCTTGTGTCAAATTGACAGAAAATTTAAACTGACCAGCATGGCAGGTTTATGGCTCACGGTTGGAGGAGATACAGTCCCTTTGACAGTAGGAGCCCGAGGCAACCGGTCACATTGTATCCTCAGAAGCAGAGAGTGATAAATCCTGGTGTTTTCCCATTTAACTCAGTCCAGAAACAAACATGTTTGCGGACATGCCCAGAAGTTGGTTTCTATGGTGATTATAAACACACTGAGATGAAATGTGGCAGGATGGCGCATACTCCTGCACAGCAGGGAGGAGTTCTTGCTGGGTCCTGAATCCTAAAGGGGTGTTTGTTCAGCAGTGGACAAACTTAGCAGGACTATTTGTTGGGAGAGCTGGGTTCCTGGGGGTGTGTCTTTGCTTGCTTGCCCTGTGGAGGGCCTGTGTGTAATAGTAGTTTGGGGTCTCGTGCTCCTGGCATCTATCCAGCCTCTATGAAGAGTAAATAACTGCACGGCAGGAGACAGGCTGTGACAGCCGTAGGGGATCCTGGAAGTCCTGTCCTGGGAGAGGCACACTGAGCATCGCAGCATTGTGCTTTCTTAGTTCATAAAAATATCACAAGCTGCGCCAGGGCCACTATCTGGGTTTCTCTGTAGCTGGGGCTAGCCCCAGGTTTAAAGCATGCCTCCTGACTCAGCCTCTTTCCGGGCACCCCCACCTTTCCCACAGCTCCCTCCCCGAGCCTTTGCTTCTATTTCTGGACCATTGTTTTCTCATCCTGGAATTGTGTCTTATTTTATGCATATGGCTGTTTTGCCTCCGCGTATGTCTTTGTCTGTGGAGGCCAGAAGAGGGTGTCGTACCTCCTGGAGCTAGAGTTACAGACATTGTGAGACACCACGTGTGTGCACGTGCTTTACCCTGGGTCCCCGGGAGGGCAGCCAGTGATCCGACATGGAATCATGTGTAGAGCCCATACACTGAGGACATTCAGTGTTCTTCCTTTTAAGCCTGAATGGTATTCCGTAAGTGAATAGACCATATCCTGCTTGTTCACCCATTGGTCACTGAACGTGATATGTGTGGCACTTGGCTGTTGTGAACATTGGTGTGCTTGCTCTGTGGGAGCTTCCAAGGGCTCAGACATCCCAGGACGTGTTTACGCCTGTCTCTCCTCTGAGAGGGAAGAGCGGTAGCTGCTGCTTCGGGAGCTCAGGAGACCCTGGTAGGTGTTTGTTGAATGAGCTCGGTACTCTAATATGTCAAACCATGAACACGGAGTCCAAGGTGCGCCAGAGAGGTGTGAACTGTGCCCTTCATGGGGTATGCACCTACTAGGAACCAGAGCACTGCTCTGGGAGACTCCTGGGCCTCTGTAGTGGGCTGATCACCCTGCCTATTGGTGACAGCACAGTGGGGGGCTACCTGTTAGGGAAGGAACAGAACGGAACTCCTGGGGGACTGTAGGACCTTGAGGAAGGAAAGGAGATAAAAATGGGGCACATGGGACTCTTACACATCCATCCTCCTTACCTGCAGGCAGCCACCACCAAAGTCCCTGAGATCCGGGATGTGACGAGAATCGAGCGAATTGGTAAGTGCACAGACACAGGACAGGGAGACTGCAGCTGAGTGTTCAGACAGACAGACAGACTGGCAGAGAAGGATGTGGTAGGTCCTGCTGCCATAGACGTGGTGCCTCCATGAGGTTTCTGGAGTATCTGAACCATGTTCCCTGCATACAAGTGCCTGTGGTCAAATGCTTCCTAGGGGTGTCCTGGCGTGTTTTGTTTCTGGTGTGTCTCCTCGTGCCTGGAGAACCCTCAACAGATGACCATGAGATTCATGGGTGCACATGCTGGAAGTCCCCTGTCATCCTATCTTTTGAAGAATGGCAGGAGAGAGAGAGAGAGACCATCATGCAACAGGGCTCACGTGGAGGGGAAACGGGGAGACCGGCCTCTGGAGACAGGAGCAATGGAGAGAGGAAGAGAGAGCAATGGTGGGGGGAGGTGGGCAGGAAGGGTCTTTTATGAGGGGATGTATTGCATGTGCTGTAGCGACTTGCAGATGGCATCGTCAGGCTAGCACCATCCCCACTGAGCCACAGCTCACCACCTTCAGCCAGCCGGGGGTGCAGAAGCTGGCGTAGTGTCTCCCAGGAGTCCTGCTGGCCTGCTGTTCAGCAGTCACTCCCCACCTCTAAGACAGTAGAGGACTGTGGGTTCCAAGTGCTGACTCATGGTGGACTTATGAGCCCAGCGCCCAGGCTACTGGCTCTGCGCCTCAGTTTCCTGACCCGCAGATTGGGGCTAACATTGCCCCTTGTGAATGTGAGAGTCACTGAAAGACTGTGGGCAGGTGTGGTAGCTGAGGCAGAGGACCATGGGTTCCAAGACAGCCTGGGCAACTTGGTGAGACCCTGTCTCTAAAACTTAAAAGAGAGTGTTTTAAGCATGGCACATTGATGCTTCCCCGTTTAAAGGGCTGGAGCCTGTTGCAGCTGACCTGGTAGAGACCAGCTGCACCAGTGATGCCCTTGGATGTTGCCTGTCCAGGCTTTGAAATTTTTCTTCTTTGTTTTTTTGAGACAGGATCTTTTATCTTTTCCCTTACTCACTATATATCCCTGGCTGTCCTGGAACTCACTCTATAGAGCAGGCTGGCCTCGAACTCACAGAGATCCACCTGCTTCTGCCTCCCGAGTGTTGGGATCACAGATGTGTACTGCCATGTGGCTGATGAGTTCTGCTTTACTGAAATGAAGCAACTCCTATCCCAATGCCTGGGGAGAGCCCAGGGACTCAGTCATCCCCAGCGCTCGCTAAATCTCATCTCCACAAAAGTGACACAACCCCCTTGGAGGTGTGGTAGCATCCAGACTCAGAGTCCAATAGCGTGGAACCAGCCAGTGACTCTTCCCTTCTCCCACACAGGTGCTCACTCCCACATCAGGGGTCTTGGACTGGATGATGCCTTGGAACCAAGACAGGTAGAGCTTTGGGGCTGGGTATGCGGGCTGCTCCTGCCAAGTTGGGCAGGGCTATGCCTATCTTCAGACCTCTTGATTCTATGCAAAAGCAGTTCAGCCACAGTGATGCCCACCTGCAATCCCAGTACTGGGAGGCAGAGGCAGAGTTCTGGGAATTCAAGGCCAGCCTGGTCTGCAGAGGGAGACCCTGCCTCAAAAAACAAAAACAAACAAACAAAAAGAACAAGAAGAAAGTCAGTACAGGCAGAGTGTGGGCCAGGGTGTGGTGGGAAAATAGCAGTGGCTTTGGAGGCCATCAGTTACCTTCCGTGCCTCTCACCTCCTACCCTCCAGGCTTCCCAGGGCATGGTGGGGCAGCTGGCTGCCCGGCGCGCAGCTGGTGTGGTGCTGGAGATGATCCGAGAAGGGAAGATTGCAGGGCGGGCCGTCCTCATTGCTGGCCAGCCAGGCACCGGGAAGACAGCCATCGCCATGGGTAAGAGGCCAGTGAGTCCCTTCTGTGGAAGTCAGGAACAGGGTAACTTCAGCAGACACTCCTAGAAGCATTAGTAGGAGGCTGTCTAGGCCACTGAGCAGTTACAGTTAAATGGGGTCCCCTGTCTTGTAGCCTCAACATTCTCTGCTTCCATATTGGGGTCACCATGTATCCAAGAAGACTGAGTCAGCTCCCACCATCCCCACTGTAGTCCAGTCAGGAGCTGCTGCTCTGTAGGGAAGCCGTTTGCTTCTGCATTTGTGATTCCATCGCACAGTGCCGCAGAGCAGGCTGGGCCTTTGGAAGTCGACATTCTTGGCTGGCCTGGAGATGCACCCGCCCCTGCTCCCAAGCTGGGGTAAAGGTGTTTGCCGCCGTGCAGCATCGTCTTGTCGTTTTTTAATTGGGATCATTGCTGTCTTCATAGAGTAGAGGTTCTGGGGTAAGGACAGATGGCCCTCTCTGCAGCAACCCCATTAGTGACCGAGGACCACAGCTGCCTCTCTTCCTTGTGGAACTCTCTGTTCATGCTTCAGGGTCCTCCTCAGGCACCTCTGCCTCTGAGGCTCTCCTGATCCACCTATCTTCCCACTCCCACCTCTGCCAGGACGGTAGGGCCAGGGGTGGCTCCGTCAGTTCCGAAATGGCACTACCTAGAGAGGTGGCCGTGTCCCGTGCCTTGCTAGGTGATGTGTGCTGAGGTGGAAACTAAATGGCTGGTATGGCGGACACGGAGCAGAGGCATGCATGGTTTTAAGGATGTCTATCGGGAGCGTGAACCACACAGCCTCGCTGTGTCAGTGACCTGGGGCCAGCAGCCACAGCTGCCTGACCGCTGCTCCCACAGGCATGGCCCAGGCACTGGGCCCCGACACACCATTCACAGCCATCGCAGGCAGCGAGATATTTTCTCTGGAGATGAGCAAGACTGAGGCTCTGACTCAAGCCTTCCGCCGTTCCATTGGCGTTCGTATCAAGTGAGTAGCGGATGGATGTCCACTCTGCTTGCCTGAAGTCCTGGTCTGTGAACCGGAGTAGCGGAGGCCAGGCCAGTCTGACCCAGGCTCTGTTGTCTCTCCTGCCAGGGAGGAGACAGAGATCATTGAAGGCGAAGTGGTGGAGATCCAGATTGACCGACCAGCCACGGGCACGGTGAGTCTCTGGCTTCTTAGTCCCTCACCTCTCGCTTCAGCCACATTCGTGGCCAAGAGAGTGTGTGGGCTGATGAGTTACTGTGGCACCAAGAACCAAATGCTTCCCTTCCCCCAGAGCTCCTTCACACTAGGCCCACCCGGGTGACTTACCTCCCCACACTTCCTGCTTCCAGTTGTCACCCAGATGTGTCTGCCTGGTCAAACCCATGTGTCTCAGGCAGCTGCCCTGTGTTTCATTTTATGCCTTTAAAGTTGCTAGTGAGGTGACTGAATGTGGAAGGCCCTTGTTGCCAGGCCTGGCTTGTGTTCCTCACACAGCCCATGTGTGGAAGGAGCCAGCCGCTCACTGGTTTTCCTTCGTCCTGTTTTACAGCCGCTCTGGAATCTCATCTCTCACCAAGGAATGAGTTGAGATTCCAGAGGGCTGAGACATTGTTGCAGGGGTTGCTAGGGTGGGACCTTCCCGCCTGCCTGTCCACGTGAGCTCTCAACACCAGCCATTCCAGAGCTTGTGTTTTGGTGGCGGTACTCTCGGTGTCGTGCAGCCATCACTGCCTCTACCTAGTTCTAGAATTTTCTATTACCCCATGAAAAAAATATACCTGTATGCCAACAGCCCTGACGTTCCCCTACCCCAGCCGTGTGATCTCTGCCCACTTCTGGACTTGCAGGTTCTGGCTACTTTCTAAGCGTTGGCCTGTAGGGCGGTGGGCGAGTGCCTGGTTTCCAAGTTTGTGTTGCAGCTGGGCATGGTAGCGCACCTTTCATTCTTGCACTCAGGAGGCAGAGGCAGGGGGATCTCTGTGAGTTCAGGGCCTGCCTGGTCTATAAAGTGAGTTCTGGGCTACACAGAGAAGCTGTTTTGATAAACAAACAGAGAAATTCACCTGTGTGTTGCTGGATCTTCACGTGATGTTTCAGTTGCTACTGAAATGCCTGGAGAAAGACGTGCTCTGGCATCGACCAAGCCTTGGCACTTCCGCGTCTGTGTCATGGGTGGACCCTCCTCCCTTTCCATTTGCTCTGTGGGTGTGAGATGAGTGTGTGTCCAAACTGCCCTTGAACCCTCATCCTCTCCTATGCTGTGAATGTTCTCTTTAATGGCTCAGTGGTTAAGAATATGGACTGCTCTTCCAGAGGACCCCAGTTCAGTTCCCAGCATTCACATAGTGGCTCACAGACACCTGGAACCACAGTTCTAGAGATCCAGTAATACCTTCTTCTGGCTTTTGTGGGTACCAGTACCCACACATATGCTTGTAATTAAAGAGAATAAAATGTTAAAATATTTATGTTTAAAGCTGGGCAGTGGTGGTTTTGCATCCCGAGTGCAGAAATTAAAAGTGTATCACCTCCCAGCTGGATTTTTTGTTCTTAATTAATGTTTTATAAAATGATTTTGTTTTGTTTTCTTTTTCATTTATTTAGTGTGTGTAGAGGTCAGAGGACAAACTGTGATAGTTGGTTCTTCTCCCACTAAGTTCCAAGGTCATTGAGATTGGTTCATGTGCCCTGCCCACCCGACTGCTTTGCTGGCCCAGCTTCTTTTTCTTTTCTCCTCCCTCTCTCTCTCTTTCTTTCTTTCTCCCCCAACCCCCATTTGTTTGTTTTGTTTTTCGAGGCAGGATTTCTCTGTGTAACAGTTCTGGGTGTCCTGGATCTTGTTTTGTGGATCAAATGGGATGGTCCGGTCTCAGTTGCCTTTATTTGCTGTTTTGATTTTGTAATCAACAAAACTGCTTTTTTTCCTACTGTGGTCAGATGCTCAAGAGACTGAGGCAGGAGGTCTTGCGAGCCCAGGGGTTCAAGTCCACACTGTATAATAGAACGAGACTTTGTCTCAGATCATGGGAGTGGGGCTACGGATGCGCAGAGGCCGACATGCCTAGAGTTGAATCGATGTGAGGGCCCGGGGGCGTGACTTGGTGGTGCATGCTGGGCCCAGGCCTCAGGGTTCCAGGCCCAGGACTACAGGGGAAACAATGGCTTTGATTTGGGCATGAAAGAGCCCTGTTAGCATTGGCACTTCTTCCCACTCTTCTGTGGGCTCACAGTGACACACAGCACACACTGGAGAGTACCACTTAAGTCCTGGCACCCATGCAATCACCTTCCAAAGGCCATCCCCTCCACGAGCTTCCTGTGCCATGCCAACTCACAAAAGGGTGAGTTGGTCTGAGTGTTTCCTGGTGTGTCCCCTCAGGGATCCAAGGTGGGCAAGCTGACCCTCAAGACCACGGAGATGGAGACCATCTATGACTTGGGCACCAAGATGATCGAGTCTCTGACCAAGGACAAGGTCCAGGCCGGGTGAGCCTTTGCAGCCATGAAGGTGGCTGGGGCAGTGAGAGTCTTCTCTTTTGTTTTATACTCCAAGACAGCTTCTCTGTAGCCTTGTAGCCTTAGCTGTCCTGGAACTCACTTTGTAGACCAGGCTGGCCTTGAACTCACAGAGAGAGATCTCCTGCCTTCACCTCCTAAGTGCTGAGATCAGAAGTGCTCCTGCCTCAGCCCCTCTGCTGAGTGCTGGGACTTTCACTGTGTCCCGTTGCCCCTGCAGGGATGTGATCACAATTGACAAGGCCACAGGCAAGATTTCCAAGCTGGGCCGCTCTTTCACACGCGCTCGAGACTATGACGCCATGGGCTCCCAGGTACTTGGCTGACCCTGACCTGGCAATGGGATGTTTCTATGTCTTTTGTTCCATCGTGGGGTCTGGATGCTATGTTACCTCTGGTGTGTGGCCCCTGGTGCCCATGCCCTTGCTGCCCTCACACTTGCCCTCGGCCCCACAGACCAAGTTTGTGCAGTGCCCGGATGGGGAGCTGCAGAAGCGCAAGGAGGTGGTTCACACCGTGTCCCTCCATGAGATTGACGTCATCAACTCCCGTACTCAGGGCTTCCTGGCCCTCTTCTCAGGTCAGCTGTCCCTCCCCATTAGTCCCCAGCACCATGACTGCGCCCATCTTCTGGTGTGCCCCCTTTCTCTTCCCTTGCGCCACCCACCCTCTGGTCTTTGTACCCCTCTCCTGGCACTGCCACCTCCTCAGTCTGTCTTCCCAGACCTGCCGTCTGCCTTCTGTTCTCCTTTTGAGTTTATCCTTCCGTGCATGGGTTCCTGCCTTCTGTCCTTTGTGGGCATTCCAGGGTCCTGGCCCGGTCCTATAGCACTGCAGCTCCACTCTGGCATTCGCTTCCTTTGTCTTTGCCACCTCTGAGCCTTAACTCAGCCCCTCACTCCACTGATGCCCCTGTCTCTGGCAGGAGACACAGGGGAGATCAAGTCAGAAGTCCGAGAACAGATCAATGCCAAGGTGGCTGAGTGGAGAGAGGAGGGCAAGGCGGAGATCATCCCTGGGGTGAGTGACTGGGCTGAGGTGGGCGGGTCTGGCCTGGGTCCGCAGTCTCCACCCTGATCTTGATCTGTGTCCCACTGGTTCCAGGTGCTGTTCATCGACGAGGTCCACATGCTGGATATTGAGAGTTTCTCCTTCCTCAACCGGGCTCTGGAGAGTGACATGGCCCCTGTCCTCATCATGGCCACCAATCGAGGCATTACCCGGTGAGCAGCTTTAGAGCTTTCTGGGTGAAGGTGCGCTCTGGCCCAGGGGGTGATGGTAGCCTGCGCACTGTGGTTGGTACGCCAGCACCTCCTCACCAAGCTTGCCTCAGCGTTGTCCCCAGTCAACTTGCAGTTCAGAACTGCTGGCCAAGGCACCCAGAGACACCCCAGGAAGTTACTCCGAGCTGGGCTCGGGGCATCTGTTAGGCACATCACAAACTGCGGTGACCCTCAAGTCACTCACCCAGACACTTCGTCACCTGAACCCAACGATACTGTGACGTGCTGGGCGTGGGGT
Organism: Microtus oregoni; assembly: GCF_018167655.1. Taxonomy (NCBI): domain Eukaryota; kingdom Metazoa; phylum Chordata; class Mammalia; order Rodentia; family Cricetidae; genus Microtus; species Microtus oregoni. The sequence goes on from NW_024543059.1 coordinate 44,046,488, forward strand.
CACTTCCTCCACCAGTGGGCTAGCACTGTGTAGACTGAGACAGAGGACCTGAGTGTGGAGGACCAAGGAGGGACAGGGCTCAGGGTGCAAGGCTCCCTCTAGTGGTGGCTCATGAGCTTCACTGAGCACGTCACCATCTCATGTTTAACCATGGCATCCCCTTTCGGTTGTTTTTGAAGTTGTGTGTATGTAGTGGGGGTGGGGTGTAGAGGTGCGGATTCAGCTGTGGGCAGAGTCCAGAGCTGTAGACCCTGCAGCTGCCTTTATGAGCGGTTATGAGCTACCCAGTGTGGGTACTGGGAAACCTACCTGGGTCTTCTGCAGGAACACTCTGTTAACCATCTCCTCAACCCCTTTCTCTTCTCTGATCTATTTTTATTGTGTCTCTGTATATGTGCGCATGCATGTGGTCCCCACAGATGTCACAAGAGTGCATCATAGCCCTGGAACTGGAGTTCGATGTGGCTGTGAGGAGGGCAGAGGCCGTGGCTGACAGCCTCGCCTGCTCCGCTCCGCTCTGCTCTGCTCCGCTCTCCCGCTTCACAGTAGCCTAGGCTTTCCCAAGGCCGCTTTAGACCAGGGCACAGGGGAGCCAGTCCTGAGGTCTACGCTGGCTTTGTCACCTGATGTTCACCTGCAATCCCTAATCCCTGTGTCAACCTCTCCCCTAGTCTGGAAAGTGCAGGGATGGTAGGTTGGAAGCTGGCAGCTGTCCTGAACCACCTCCCGATAACAGCATTGTAGTTGTGGCTAAGCTACCTGTGAATGGAACGATTTGTTATGTATGGGTCCCGTTTCCCACCAAGAATTTCCTGTGCAGCAGGGGACAGGACAGCCACTAGCACCACTGGGAAGGCCTTGCTTATAGGCGATGAGAGCCTGTGCTCACATAGTTATTCAGCTCCCCAAGAGGGTTGTGATGGCCAGTATGGCTTCCCAGAACATCCATTAACTGTGCTCCCTGACCCCCAGGATCCGAGGCACCAGCTACCAGAGTCCTCATGGCATCCCGATTGACCTGCTAGACCGCCTGCTCATTGTTTCAACGTCCCCCTACAGTGAGAAGGATACCAAGCAGATTCTGCGCATCCGGTGGGCCACCTGCCCCTTTATGGGGACACTGAGATTGGATGGGAGGGATGCGCCCAGGCCTCTGTATCTGGGACACCAGTGTGGCATCCTACCAGTGGGAAGCACCCTGGGGTGGTGCCTCTGCGGTTCTGAGGCCTGTGTCACGGATGCTCTGGGCATGGGTGGGGTGCTCTGGGGATGGGCAGAGCGGATCTGCCATTCTGCCTGGCTGAGGCCTGCCTGCCCACAGCTGTGAGGAGGAGGATGTGGAGATGAGTGAGGATGCCTACACAGTTCTGACCCGCATTGGGCTGGAGACCTCCCTGCGCTACGCTATCCAGCTCATCACAGCGGCCAGCCTGGTGTGCCGGAAAAGAAAGGTAAGCCAGCACGTTAGCGTGGAGGACTAAAGGGATGGCCCTGGGGTAGCCCATGGGCCATGGCACAGGGGTATTCAGTGGGGACTAAGAACCACAGCGATCTTAGAGGAAAAGGCTGTGGGGGAGGGGGGCTTGGACCCATGACCCCATGCTGACACGGCCCATCTGTCCCCAGGGCACAGAAGTGCAGGTGGATGACATCAAACGCGTATACTCCCTCTTCCTGGATGAATCCCGCTCCACACAGTACATGAAGGAATACCAAGATGCCTTCCTCTTCAACGAGCTCAGTGAGTAGCCCACCCGGGCTGCTGCCACCGTGGGAGGGGGCTACATGGGAGCACCCTGGAGCTCACTCGTGCTTGGCTCCCCCTCTCCACAGAAGGCGAAACAATGGACACCTCCTGAGCTGGCTCCGCCCAGCCCCACCCCGCCCACCTCGTTTCTACAGATTCTGGCACTGACTTTGTATAAAATGGTTGGAAACTGGAGCCCTGCTGTGTGTCCGCAAAGCCCATGGACACCCACGTGCAGTTGTAAAGCCTTTATTGGGAGGGTGATTGGAACACTTGCCAGCTCCTTGAGATAGAGAAGTGAGGGGGTGGGCCTCAGAGGAGGAGGAGGCCAGGGAGGTGGGGGAGGTCACAGGCCAACGGTTGAGCCTTGGGACCCCCACAGTCAGAGCTACTGAGACGGCAGGGCCCACAGCGGCAGCTGAGGGCCACAGGGAAGGAGACCACGGGGTCCACACCAGGTGGGCAGCCAGGCAGGCGCACAGACGCGAAGCGCTGCTCCTGGTAGGTGCACACGGTCTGGTGCGCAGGCTGCAGGTTGACCGTCACTACTCGCTCCTGGAGCCCCGGAGAAAAGAGTCATGAATGCTCCCGTACCCTGACCGGGCTGTGTCCACCTGATTTTCCAAACCCCCACAGTAGCTGTGACCCCTTGTCCAGGTGCCATCCCCTTTTGCCCCACTGCCACCACCCGTCTTGGGTCTAGCTGAGGGGGTGGTACTTTGTGAGAGAAGTGAGGTCCCAGCCCATTTGGCGAGCTCACCATGCTGGGACAGTAGCCGGCACAGATGCTGGTGGTGAAGGTGATGCAGACGGGGCAGGCCTCCTTCTCTGCAGCCAGGGTTGCGTTGATAGGCCGGCACACTGGCCTCAGGGGGCCCCTGGAGGCCCACACTGCGCTCGGGCTCAGCAGCAGCCACAGCAACAGCCCCTGGGACACAGCCAGTAGTGGCTCAGTCTAGCCCTAGGTTCGCCACCCCAGGCTCTGGACCCACTCAGTATCGTATTGATCCTGGCCTTCAGGACCTGCCATCAATTCCGTTTCTGTCCTTCTTGGAATCCACAAGTCAGGACACCCCCGCCCCTCACAGGTCACAGGACCGTCCATCTGGTGGGATTGGGAGATGCCCAGGGCCCTATACTCTTACCTGGAGCCTCTCCATTCTTGATGCCTTCCCTACCTCGGTCACCTAACTTTATACCTGCGGGTTGTGGGGGTGGCAAGGCCACCAAGCAGTGACTGTAGGCTTGGGTAGCCTAGACACTAATCTCTTCGGGGGCGAGAGACAGACAAGGTCAGGGAAGTGAGGGACCATCAGTGATTGGCCTCACACTCACCCCAGGTGTCTGAGCCTAGCCAATGTTGGGAGTGCAGGAAGGACCCTTGGGCCCTTCACCCCCATCACAGGAGGAGAAAAAGGTGAACTCTGCAGGCTGCTAGCTGGGTCCCTCGGTGCAGCCTTATAAAAAGGAACAGCTTCAGCATTAGGTTCCTCCTGCCCCAAGTGGGCCTCCAAATTTACTATACCCAGACACTTCCAACCAGAAGTGGAGCAACCGCCCCTCACCCGACTCCCTAATCAGGATGCGTGGATCCAGACGTGGGTATGATTTCAGCTGTAAAACTCCTTGATTACTAAGCTCCGCATGGAGGAGGCTTTTCTGCAAGCGTGGGGTATGGCCAACCCACCCACAAATCCGATGCTGGAGTGTATGTCTGCCTGTGGGTGAGGCCCACATGCTCACACCAGCTCTGCCCTGGCACTCCCATAGCGGGAGTTCTCGGTGCAGTAGGCCTTGGGCACACTGTAGATGCCAGGCACTGGCTTCTGGTGGGGGCCTCCCCAGGGTGCCTCTAGTGGGCAAAAGCGGTCCAGCCTGCGGAGCGGGTGCACTGAGGGCCCGTAGGACTCCTGGGCCAAAGGCAGGGCCCCCAGGTATGGCACAGCTGGTGGTACTGGACGTGCACGGGCTAGCCGTTCCCTCGGTGGACCACCATGACTGAAAGCCTGTGGCTTCTTCAGACAGCTCCAGCAAGTCATAGATTTCTGGCCAGGATATCCAGGCAGCTCTTTCCTGGGGGAGGGGACAGCAAGTGAGTAGACCCAGACACAGCAGAGTTCAGATTCCAGGGCCTGGAAATTGCTCTTGCTACCTTGGAGGAGCCTCTGGATCCTGAGCTGAAAGAGCTCATCTTGGGTCAGTATTGAGGTCCCTGTCTTTGCAGGTGTAACTGCTGAGGGGCTGTGCCTACACTAGAACCTGAGGAGCAGAGGCTCACCTTGAGAAGTCACGTGCAGAGGTTGTCAGATAGGGCTGGAGGCGGTCCAGGACACCCATCTTGCTCACTGTAAAGGGCTGGCCAGCCAGCTCTGGGTTCTTTGTCCAGGGGATGAGGGCCTGAGGAGGATTGGGAAAAGCTATTGGGTTACCCTATTAAAGCCCTCCCGCCAGACTTTGTGCCTCAAATCAGGGTCCTTGGGAGCACTGCACCCAAACTCAAGCTGTGGCCACACTCTTCCCAGTCCCCTCCTAGTCTAAGCAGTTACTGACATCGGACATTCAGTGCATCTGGGTAACAACCCCACCTGCTCATTCCTCACCCAGGAAACCTAACTTTATCTGGTAACTTGACCCTGTCTCAGAATATTCTAGTCCAGCTCTGAATAGCATCTACTCAGCTTAGTTCATTGCAGCACCCCACAGCCTCAGAAGCAAAATTGAACCTCCCTCCAGGCTTCATCCCCAGAGTTCAGGCTAACCCAATGCCTTTTAGCTACACCCTCAAATGCAAGCTTCCTCCAGCCCAGAGATTGTCTAGACCCTAACCCTCTGGGCAGCCCAGGCTCCTTCCCGCTGTGCCCAAACCCACTCTACCTGGGAAGGGCCTCCGCGGTGGTGGTCAGTGAGCTCCAGGGGTTGGGGCTCCGCAAAGAGAGGGGCACTCTGGTCCAGACCTGGACAGCCCGTGTACTGTGTCTTCATCTCGCTGATCTGGTATTTTGTGTTCAGGGGGACACCCAAACCCTGATGGCTTCTTAGCTACAAGAAGGCGATCCAAAGTCTAAAGATGAGGAAGCAGGGACTCCAGTTTCCAACTCTCCATCCCACATACTGCAAGGTTCCAGAACCCTACCTTCTCAGCCAAAGACTTGATCCCTAGTGGCCGCCCAGGGTCCTCATGTTCTGCGGCCTTGGGCTGAGCACAGGGCCCACCGTGAGTCTTGGCCGTGTATGCCGAGCCCGAGGTGGTTTCCCATCTGCTGATGACTTCGTCAAAAGCCCAGATGCGCGGGACGTGCTTCATGGCTGCGGGCAGGGGTGCCAGGACCGTAGACTGGGGAAAGTGCATGGTTCAGCCAAAAGACCCGAGGAGCCTTCCCCTTTCCTTCAGCTCCTGGCGTGCAGGCTCCCAGGCCTCGCCTCCTTTAAGATAGAGTCTAACCCTATTCTTCTTTCCTCCCAGCACACAGGTTTGTCAACTGCCCCCTTTTTGTCTTGCCCTCCGCCCGGGGGCTTCTCACCTGCAGAGTGGGCGGAGGAAAGGGCGCTGGTGGGATCCTGTGGTGGGCGACCCCGCTGCTGGTGAGAGGCCAGCTGGGCCAGGTTCCAGGAACCTCAGTTTCAGAAATGGGGTACCAAGGGGGCCCATATCGCAGAGCTAGGGGCCGGCCTGCCATGGTTCTCACCCTCTCGGAAGCCAAGAAGCGGCTTGTGGTGTGGCCGTTGCCCCTCGTAACAGAACCCGCCCACCCCGAGCCCAGCCAATGGCTTGGGGAGGGTTCGGGGAACCCAGACCAGGACTTTGAAAGAAGATGGAGAAGACCCTAAGAAAGACGGGCACAGAAACAGATACGTGAAGAAGGGTGGAGACTCCAGAGAGGAGGGGAAAGGAAACAGGAGGTCAGGGGAGGGGACACTGCAGACTCGAAGACAGGCTGACTCAGGGGATGGGGAACTAAACGTCCCTTTCCTGCAGGGCCCCTGGCCCAAGGGCTGCCTCCTCGACCGCCAGGCCTGCCCGCCTCAGGGTAACAGTTTCCAGACAGCTCCTTTCCGTGAAGGCTGAAGGGCCAGCGTCCCCAGTCATGCCTGCCTTTCATGTGGCTGAAAATTTCCACCTGGGTATGGGGGCGGGGGACCAAGGGAAAGAAACACCGGGAAACACTTAGAAGAGAAAGGGGGGCTCCACCCACAGAAAAGAGACAGGAAGTCAGACTGAGAGGGTGGGAACAGGGCCACCCTCAGCATCAGGGGCGGATTCTGCCCTGCTAGTGGTCCAGGCTCACTCAGTTTGGGAGAAGCTCGCCTCCAAAGAATATGTTTATACACCCTAGTGTAGTTGCTCCAACACTGAGGCTGTTGAGTCTAGCCTGGTCTACTACGGAGAGACCCCGTCTCTCAGGTGTCCCAACACTGGAGATGAAGGTGGGGTGTGAGAGTGGGATCATCCGATACGAGCACTTGTTCTTGCAGAGGACCCAGCCAGGTTCAGTTCCCAGCACCCACATGGTGCCTCACAAGCAGCTGTAACTCCAGATACTCTTCTCTGACACCATCATGGTGTACATCATACATGAAGGTGAAACATTCAATACACAGAAAATCAAAGAACTCTTGCTAGGCGGTGGTGGTGCACGCCTTTAATCCCAGCACTCAGGAGGATCTTTGTGAGTTCTAAGCCAGTCTGGTCTACAGAGTGAGTTCTAGGACATGTTCCAACGCTACACAGAGAAACCCTGTCTCGAAAAGCTTTAAAAGAAAAATTACGGCCGGGCGGTGGTGGTGCACGCCTTTAATCCCAGCACTCTGGAGGCAGAGGCAGGCGGATCTCTGTGAGTTCGAGACCAGCCTGGTCTACAGAGCTAGTTCCAGGACAGGCTCCAAAACCACAGAGAAACCCTGTCTCAAAAAACAAAAAAAAAAAAAAGAAAAAGAAAAATTACGGTCATTCTCAGCAACATATTCTAGTTCTAGGCCTGTCTGAGCTTCATGAGAACCTGTCCCAGAACATTAAAAGAAAAAAAAATGCTGTGTGTGTGGGGTGTGGTCCAGTGATGGTTTGCAGGAAGTCCTGGGTTCCAACCCCAGCACCGCATAAACTGGGAGTGGGAGATACAAAGCTCAACACTTCCTAAGTTCGAGGCCATCCTGAGCTGCCTGAGACCCTGACTCCAAAATCTAAACAAAAAAGAGTTGGGTCAGCCTTGGCCAGGTCAGGCTCCCAGTAAGTACTTCAAGGCCTTTCACTGACCGCATCCTCAGGTTCTGGGGCCCACCTGGCCCATACCCCCTCCCCACCTCTGCCAGTCTGTGTAACCCAGGCTGCCCTGGAACCGGAGGCAGTCCTCTGCAGCCTCTCAGGTATTAGGATTACAGGCATGTATCACGATGAAGCCCCACTCCTCAGCAGACAAGGCTGGCCTTGAAGTTTCAAGTGCTGGCATCACAGATGACCTCCACTGTCTATGATGTGGTATTCAGGATAGAGCGGAGGACCTAATGCCGGCTAGGCAAACAGCCTACCAACTGAGGCACAGCCCTGTCTACATCACTTTTTCACATGGCCCTTTCCCTCTTGCCAGGGTGGGCCAGGGTCCTCTGGTATTGGAATGGTCAGCAGAGTGATGTCTTAGGTCTAATAAACAGTAGATCGCAAACATTGGCTATTATTATTATTGTCAAGTTCCTCCGGGAGGACTTCTATCCATCTCTTAAAACTGGTTTCACCAAACATTCCATGTAGATTGAGCTCGCAAATGGCATTTGATTTTTTCAGTTCTCAATCAGAAGGCACAGTAGAGCAGCCGGGTTGCCTCTGAGGTCCTTTTAGCATCCAGCTCCTTTTTCCTCAAGCTGGGGCCCTCAGGCCCGGCCTGTTCGGCTGAGAAGCGTACAGACGCAAGCTGTGTCGATCCGAATCCAGCGCCAGCCCACGCGGCCCTGTGAGTCTGCAGTCAACGCCCGCACATAGGACTGCTTGGCCTTGCATTCTGAGAGCCAGTGCCTCCGATCCACACCGCGACAACCTCCTCCGCCCACACCCGGGCCACCTTCCCCAGCGCTTTCAGCCTTGCAGCGCGTCTCGAAGAAGTACTGACGCAGGGGACTGCCACCTGCTGCAGGCACCTCGCCCAGCACCTCCACCTCGCGCCCACGCAAGTCCACAGCCGTCCGCCTGTCCGTCACCCAGCCACTCACTGCGTCGCACACGGCTAGCTCACCCCGGCGGCTCGCGGGCGCAGTCTCACTCACCCCACGCCGGCTGCGGTTGGCTGGGGCCCCTGCCGGCTCCCCATAGGCTCCAGCCTCCAGCAGGAAAAGGAGAGGGGGCCCAGAAGGGGCGCCCCTTGACAGGGCCACACGGGGAGACAGGAGGTCCCACTCAGCGGCCAGAAATGGGGGAAAGGTGGAGGGTGGGGATTGGGGCTCCATGGGGATGCTGGGGAGTAGGAAGAGGAAAATGATGAGGGAGGAGTGCTGAGGGAGCATGGCTTGCACACCTGAAAATGGAGAAAGAGGCAGTCCTTAGAGAAGGAAGACACCTGGGTAATAGAAGCCAGGGTCCTACCTCCCCCCAGAACGGCTGTCAGCATGGCATACTGTGGGAGGACCTTAGGGGTCCCCTGTGTTCTACTTGGGGAACGCTTAACTTTCGGATTAATAACTATTCAACTCCTGTGAGTGAGAAGCCGAGCTGGGCGTGGTGATGCACACCTGTCACCTCAGCACTGGGAGGCAGAGGCAGGAAGATGGCCGTTTACACAGGGAGTTCCATGCCAGCCAGGGCTTATACAAAATAATAATAATAATAAAAGAGAAATTATTTCTATCCGGTCACACAGCCAGCAAGTGGCATGGGTAAGATTTGGATTCTGAGCAGTGCTATTTGGGTCTCATGTCCTATAACCAGGAGGAACCCCTGAGTCCTGCCACTTTCATGGCCTTGACTGTGGGACCGACCCAGGTGCTGGGAAATGCTGCGAGGGAGATGGAGAGATTTGAACGTTCTAGAAGCTGCGCCGGGACTGGAAAGCAGCAGGTGAATGAATGAATACCAGACCTGTCAGCAGCACCACCACCTCTTCACTCTGGGGCTGGGGGCCCCCAGGCTCTGTGGGGCCCCTGTGTAGGATACAGGTAGTCTCCTCCCTGACATCTCAGGAGAGGGAGGGGGCAACCACCTGTGGGAGGAACAAAGCTGGTTACATAGGCGGATGGGGGAAGGGCACGACCCCCCCATAAAAAGCCACCGTTTCCAGAATCTTTGAAAGTCCAGGGTACCCTGGAATAGAGGCCCCGCCCACCTCCAGAGGCCCCCTTCCCGGCGCAGGTGACAGCTCTGGAGGGATGGGAAGCAGATGGGGGGGGGGCAGAAAGGAGGGGCAGGTGAAGCAAATGAAAGACATTACATCCCCTCCTCCCATTCCTCCACCGGAGGTGCGGCGCGGTGGGGGGGAGGGGGGCTGGCCTGGACAGCCGGGTCCCTGCCGGCCCACGCTCAGGGCTCTGGGTCCCTGAGGCTGCTTCCTGGAATGTTCGCTCCTCGCAGGACAGGCCAGGGCCCGCCCAAGACTCCGACTACGCATACCTGGAGTGTCTGGCTGGCCAGGCTCCGAGGTGGGGGAATGGGAAGTGTGGAGTGTGAACGGGGGCAGAGGTTGGCCACACCAACACAGCGAGTGCGGGTACCCGCTGCCTCCTCCCTCTGACCCAGGGGCCCAAGACCCCAGAACCATCCTCCCTCAGCGAGGGTGTCCTGGTTCCCCAGATGCCTCCTGCTGCAGACTAGATTTCTTGGACTCCAGCCGCCTCCTCCCTCAGACCCCACAGGTTCTGGGGTTGCGGTCCCTCCTCCAAGGTGCTTATAAATAGGGACTCCCTGTTTCTCCATCCAGGAAAATTGGACTGGGGATCCCTACTCCCTGATTCGGTTGGAGGGGGATCAGCTCCACCATTAGGACACTTCCGTCCTGCCTCAGTTTCCTTCGCCAAGCCCCGCCCCTGACGGCCCCGCCCCCGTCCCTCCCTACCCGGGGGCCGGGCGACCTGGACGGCGGAATCTGGCAGGGGAGGCGCGGAGCTCCTACCTGGGGCGCCCTTCTCTGCTCCCCGGCTGCCCTTGGCGCCGCCGCAGCTCCTCCTCCGGCTCGCTGGCAGCTCGGATGCCCGCCGCTCGCCCGCAACTCGCCGTTTGCGCTTGGGAGGGCCTGGGTCTGGGAGGAGGCGGGGCGGCGCCCGACGGCGGAGGAGGGGCGGGGGATCCCGCCTAGCACGCGCGAACCGGCACCTCGGAAGCCCGGCCTCGGCAACTTCAGTTCCAGGCGTCTGGGCTGTAGCCCTCCTCCATCAGACACTGGGGTCTAGACCCCGCCCCTCCTCCCTCAGACCCAGGCGTGCAGGCTCCCAGTCCTTCAGACAGGGGTTCAGACCCAGCGTTCACAACTCCAGCCCTCCTCCCTCAGAGCCAAGGATGCAGACTCCAGTCCTTCAGACACAGAGGTCTAGGCCCCATCCTTTCCCTGCAGTCCTCCCCTCAGGCCTGGGATTGCTGTGGTGTCTAGTGCAGGTTCCCACCCTCTGCTCCTGTCTCCCCTCCTGGATCTCCCTGCCAGACATTAGCCAGCTGGGCTTGTACAGTGATAAGGCCCAATGCCTAAAGACAGAGACTGCGGGGCTCCCCCACATAGTCCTCTATCCTGGAATTTCCTGGCTGGAAACCAGAGAGTCCTAGCGCAGATAAGAAAACTTCAAGGTAGTTGGAGTGAGGCTTTAAGAACTGTGACTTGCCTAGCGACTGTGACCCATAGGGAAGAGAAGACGGGACAAAAACCCACTCAGAGAAGCCAGACCCCAGAGGGAGGAGAACAGTCCAAGAAGTGGACCTCAGGAAGAAAGGTAGGCTGCACGGTGTCACTGCGGCAGGATGGTCCCTTGGGTGGCAGGGCCCTTTGCTCTCCCATACCCCTCTCTGGGACTCTGGCTCCCCTACCCCAAGCTATATTTAGGAGGAAAGCTGACACTTGCCTTTGGGGGGGTCACCCAGCACCCATCCCCCCAACCTAAATATAGCATGGCAAAGTGGCAGGAAGGGTGTCCCCCGATTAGGGTTTTCCCCTCAACTAACTTGCCATCCCAGCCAGGGTGACTCAGAGCCCACTCCAGTTGTTTACTGGAGGTGGGAAGAGACACTTCCTAGCCTGGGTGTCCCTTGGGTCACCCTTGGAACCTCTCATCCTTTCCTAACACAGCCCATCCCTACCGAGAGACCCCAGCTCCTCTGGGAGTCAAGGAGGGGTCTCGAAAGACGAGGGAAATTCGGTCTCTTTTCTTGGTCTCTCTCTCCCTCCCTTTCTCCTTCCTCCTCTTCCCCTCCTCCTCTCCCCCTCTCTCCCTCCCCTCCCCTCCCTCCCCTTGTCTTCTTGCTCTCTGAGCTCTTCTCTTCTGCCTGGCACCTGCCCTCTCTCCACACTTCTTCTGCCCCATCATCTCTTCTATGGTGGAGTCTGTGTTCTGCATCTCTGTCTTTGGTCCCTGCGTGCAGGTCAGTCTCCATTTCTACGAATATGAGTCTATGTTAGCGAGAAGCGACCACCCTGAGATTCTCCGGTGTCCATCCCCATCACGCCCTCTCCCCCATCCCTCCTTTCTCTTGCATAGCAAGATGTCTGGTGATGACGAGGGCCCTTCTCACATTTTTTCCCTCATGTCTGATGGCTCCGAGGAGGCATATCCTCCCAGCAGCCTGCCTGAGATGCTTCACCCTCTGGTCTTAAGCAAGAGTTCATATGACTGAAGCAGGTGGCATCGTTATCAAAAATAACTTGACACTCGGCACCAGTGAACAGGTTTTAATAAATTAATGCCAGTCAAATAACTTGAACTCTGTTGGTGTTGTAACCGCTCTCCTCTTCCTAAAATGCCCCCCAGTCTCAGGAGACTCTGAAAATGTCTCTCTGTAGCCTAGGGTAATGCTGTTCCCATTGCTATCAGCTTCCTCCTCTATGTGATGCAGGGCCTTGCCAGGCATGGCGGTACATGCCTTTAATCCCAGCACATCAGAAGCTGAGGCAGGAGGATCTCTGTGAGTTCAAAGCCAGCCTGGTCTACAGCGTGAGTTCCAGGACAGCCAGAGCTACAAAGAAGTACCGACCCTGTCTCAAAAAACAAAACAAAACAAAAAGACACAGGACCAGTGACCTCCAGCAATACCTGCACACCAGAAGCTGTGGGGGTGTCACAGGCAGGCCACCTGCCACCAGTTCTGGCCCCATGACGTGCTGGGTGACCTTGGGGGAAGCCACAGCATTTCACAGCCTTGGGTTTCTGCCCTAGGAAACACAGAGCACCTCCAGGAGTGTGGTGGCGGCCTTCCTTGGCTGTGAGGGGTGCTGACGCCATGGCTTAAGTCTGTTATGACTCAGAGAACAGAAAGGGTGACCCTTGGGCTCAAGGCTACCACGGTTTCTGCTCTCTCTCTCCCTTTCTCTCCTTCTCTCTCTCTCCTCTTCAGTACATCTCTCCTTCTTTCTGCACGTCGGACATCCACCACGTTGTGCCAATCCTTCATTCTTGGTTTTCTCTCTCTGGGCCTCTCCCCCTCTCCTCTTCCCCTTTCTCACTCTCTCCCCCTTCCTTTCTCTCCTCTCTAGATCTCTGTCCCCCCGTCATGTCTGGTCCAAGCACCTACTCTTTCTTCTCTGTGTTTTTCTTCCCTTATGACTCCAGTCTTTGAATCCCTGTGCTAAAGCTTGGGGTAGCCTAGGCCTGGATCCCAAATGAGCAGGGTAAACTGTCTGCTACTTCCCACAGAGCCTCTCCAGATGGATGGGGCGGTGGGGGGGGGGACGACACCCAAGGAGACGAAACATCCGTTCTACAGGGCATATCCCTGAACAAGCTGGTTCAGTGGGCCACATACACCCATGTGTCCACGCTTGCTCCCTTACACTTAGTTTCATCTGCACTGTGGCCCTTGGGTCCCCATGGTCCTATGGCCCTCACATACACTCCCACAGGACTCACAGTGACAGTGACACGAGTCAGCATGGGCCCCTGAGAACAGAGATGTCGTCAGACTCAACTGTGTGTCTATTAGGAGATGCCCACTGTGACACATCTCCAGATGTCCCAGCTTTGCATGGCCCTAAACAGGTTCTGGCCACGTAACACATGTAATACAGCACAGAGAACCATTGCTGGGGGCCTCTGTCCCTTCCTCTCTGGGTTTCTGCCTCCTTCTAACTCTTATACTCTTACAATCTCCTTTGCACCTTCACACAGCTTCTGTGCACGATTACGCAGTCATGTGACCACTCTAACAGTGGCGCCAGCTTGGCCCTAGGGAATCAAAGCCACATAACTGCTCATCATACACTCGAATGAGATCCCCCACACAGACCCGGGAAACCCACAACTTATGACAAGTCTCTTTCAGTGCAACCCACAGGGTCCCCTGGAGATTTGCACAGCCAATGGGGAACCCCTGGACTCAACCCAAATTATGGCCATTCACATCTACTTAAGGCCCCCCTAGGAACTACCACGTGACATAACTTCACATCCGGTCTCTGTTCCTTAACCCAGCACCTGCCCTGCCTTCCCACCTCCCTCCCACCCCACTGCTGTCCCTCACACCTCGGTCACCATGTGTTTCCCAGCGGGGGGCCAGAGCGGTGGTGGTAGGAGTTCAGGCACCTCAGTGTCCACCAGCCCCCCATTAGCCTTGCCCTCCAGTGTGGTGCAGGGCTGTGTGTCCACGTGGCTGTACAGTCCTGCCTCTTCGCCCTCTGTCTCCCGGTGGTAAAAGTAGCTGAAGTTAGAGACAATGACTGGCACCGGCAGAGAGATGGTGAGCACACCCGCAATGGCACACAGAGAGCCCACGATCTTGCCACCCACAGTGACGGGTGCCATGTCTCCATAGCCAACTGTGGTCATGGTGACCACTGCCCACCAGAAGGACTCCGGGATGCTGGTAAAATGGGTGTCCACCCGGTCTACTTCCGCAAAGTAGACTGCACTGGAAAAGAGGACCACACCAATGAAGAGGAAGAAGATGAGGAGACCGAGCTCACGCATAGAGGCCCGCAGCGTCTGACCCAAGATCTGTAGGCCCTTCGAATGCCTTGATAGCTTGAAGATACGGAAAACACGCACCAGTCGGATGACCCTTAGGATGGCCAGCGACATAGCCGGCTGACCCACACCGCGCTGCCGGGCTAGCTCGGTGCCCAGGGCCACAAAGTAAGGCAGGATGGCCACGAAGTCAATAAGGTTCATCACGTTCTTGAAAAATATGGCTTTGCTTGGGCAGGCCACCAGACGCACCAGCAGCTCAAAGGAGAACCAGCAGATACACAGGGTCTCCACCACAAAGAAGGGATCACTGAAGGGCAGGCGGGAAGGAGCTCCTGGCATGGGACTGGAGCCATTCAGCCGAGAGAGGAACTGCAAAGGGGACAGAAAGGGTTAGGGCCAACACCTTAGTCACTGTTTCCACATCAGAGGACAGTAGCCAGGATCCCAAGGCTCCCCAGGGATCTCACTGTCCTATACAACCCAAGACCCTAGGGACTGTTTTGGATGGCTGACTTTCTGTTCTTCAGGCATACGGGCAAAAGGTGTGTCCTGGGCCTGGTGGTACAAGTCTCTTACCAGAAGACTGAGGCAGAAGTAAATTCAAGGCAGATCTGGGCAACTTAGTGAGATTCTGTCTCAGAATGAAAAGTGAGGAGCTGGAGAGGCGGCTCAGCCATTAAGAGCACGGGCTGCTCCTCTTGAGGACTTGGGTTCAGTTCCCAGCGCTCACAACTGTCTGTAACTCCAGCTCTAGAGGATCCACCGCACCAGACATGCATGTACGCATGCAAAATACCCATACACAAAGGTAGAGTACAAAAATCCTTGAAACTAAAAGAAGATGGGAAGAGAGTTGGGGATGTAGTCCATTGACACAGCCCCTGCTTGGAACCCCTCTGTGAGGGGTGAGGGCTGTGGCTCAGTGATAGTGTTCCTGACTAGAATCCCCCAGTGAGGGGTCAGTGGTGTGGTTCAATGGTAGAGCTCCTGTCTAGCATCCCCCAGTGAGAGTCTGAATCGGTGATAGAGTGCCAGCCTAATGTCCTGGATTCCACCACGGCACATTAGAAATTGAAACAGCCAATTGCCATTTTTTTTTTTTTTTTGGTTTTTCGAGACAGGGTTTCTCTGTAGCTTTGGAGCCTGTCCTGGAACTCCCTTGGTAGACCAGGCTGGCCTCGAACTCACAGAGATCCGCCTGTCTCTGCCTCCCAAGTGCTGGGATTACAGGCGTGCGCCACCACCGCCCGGCTCACCAATTGCCATTATACACCTTTAAGCCCAGCACTCAGAAGGCCAGAGACAGTTGGATCTCTGTGAGCTTAAGTTCATTCTTGGTCTATATAGCAAGCCCAGGCCACCCTGGCTACATAAGACCTTGTTTATAACTTGGTTTTCCATATCTATAATTTTTAAAATAATTTAACCAAAATGCAGTCCCTGCTCTTTCACTGATGGAAACTCCTGATCTCATGGTTGATCAAGGAGAATCTTTCCTTCCAGTATTTTGCCCACCCCCAGTGTTGAATCTCTGAGGGGTTCTGCCTTCGGCATGCCTAACCCCCAGCTCAGACTATAATGGTTCATAATGGTCCTAGATTTTGCTGTACGGCCCTCAGCTCCACACCCAAGCCTCACTCCTGCTACTTCAGTGCTCCAGTTCAGAATAGGCCTGGCCTGACTGTCCATCTTTCCTCTCTCTCTGCCAGATGGGCAGACACTGCCGTCTTCGTTTCTTTGACCCCACACGCTCATTTCACAGTGGTGAGGGTGGAGCCCAGGACCTCGCACATGCTTGGCAAGCTGTTCTCCGCTGATCCACCCACGCCCCCAGCCCCTCAGAGGGACTGCAGGCAGGAGCTGCCCCAAGCTCCTCAGTGGGAAATCCAGGCAGGGCGTCTATCACTGAGCCACATCCCTCACTGGGGGTTCTTTTTAAATGTCTTACTTATTGTTTTATGTGCTGGGGAGGTCGACCTGCATGCATGTCTGTGATCCACATGTGTGCCTTGGTGTTCAAGGAGGCCAGAAGAGGGCATCAGACCCCAAGGAAGTGGAGGTACAGATGGCTGTGAGCCATCATGTGGGTGCTAGGAATTGAATCTAGGTCCACAGTCAGTGCTCTAAACGGCTGAGCCATCTCTCCAGGTCCTTCACAGTGTAATGGTAGGTAGCAGCTCTACTACCGAGTCACACAAGCCCCAACCCCTCACTCTGTGGGTCTATGCAGAAGATCTACCACTGACTCACATCCCAATCCCTGCTGGGGATTCTGAGCAGGCTGTCTACTGAGGTACATCCTCAGTCAGTGTTAGGTTGTTTCGAGGCAGGCTCTCATACACACAGTAACCCAGACTGGCCTTCAACTCGTGACACGTGACAGTCTTCCTATCTCGGTCTCCTGGGTGCTGGGATTCACACACCCAGCTTGTGTCTTTGATTTTTAGTGCTTCGAGCCTCCTGCCCCTGGCCGCACCTTCTGACTGGCCAGGTCTTCCAAGACCCCGCCCCGGTCCTCCCGAAATCCCCGCCCCTCACCGGGCCAGTGGCAGCCGCTACCGGCGCGAGTCCCGGGTCATCGCGGTCGTCGCGGAAGTCTGGCAGCGTCTCGAGGCAAAAGACCACGATGGAGACCAGGATGACGAGCACGGAGACCACGGCGAGCACTCGCGCAGCCTGCGAGCTCTCGGGGAACTCAAAGAGCAGCCAGAGCTGGCGCGCAAAAGCGTGGCGTGGAAGCGGCCGCTCGGGGGGCACCGCGCAGCCTTCGTCCTCGCGCAGCCGTGCCAGCGCCGCGGCGCCCAGCCCGTAGAAGGACACCTCCTCCAGGAAGACGTCGAGCGGCACGTGTGCCGGCCGTCTCAGCCTCCCGCCCGATTGGTAGTAGTAGAGCACCGCGTCGAAGCTGGGCCGGTGTCGGTCGAAGAAATACTCGCGGCGCGCGCCGTCGTAGAAGCGGCTGCGGCGCACCGGGTCCCCCAGCAGCGTGTCCGGGAAGCGGCCGAGCGTGCGCGCGCGGGTCTCGAAGCGCAACCCTGCCACATTGAGTACCAGCCGCTCGCAGCAGCCGCAGGGCGGCGGGCAGCGCGGCTCCATGGCGCGCACAGCCCGGACGACCGGCGGACGGACGTGTGGCCCCGACGCCCGGCCCTGGTGCCGCAGCCACCCCAGCCGGGTGTCCGGTGTCCGCGCGTAAAAATAGCAGGGAAAGTCCGGCCAGGGCGCGGGGGAGGGGGGGAGTGACCCCGCGGGGCGCAGGGCGCCCTCTGCTGTTGCTGCACCTGCCCGTCCCCACGGCCACCCGCGTTTCCGCGGGTTTCATGAGTCTTCCGTTAGCGCCATCTATTTTATTTATTTAGCTTTCGGTTTTATGACACAGGATCTTATGTAGCCAAAGTGGCCTAGAACTCTGTGTAGGTGAAATGACCTTGAATATGTGATCCTCCTGCCTCCACCTCCCAAATGCTGGGATTACGGCTATTTATTTGTTATAGATACAATCTTCTCAGCCTATAATTTAAGCTGACTGCGAATTTATGGCGATCCTCCTGCCTCGTCCTTCGGATTGCCGGGGTGACAGTCATGAGCCATGGTGTCTATCTGTAGCATGATTCTCTCTTCCAGTTCCCAGTTGTCTCTAGTCTGTCCTGGGTTACTGCCTTGGGGCCGTGTATCCTTGCAGTCTGACTATCTGTCTATCTGACTGGAGCCCCTGTATCTCTCTGCCTTTTAGTATTTTATTTTTTACTGACACTGGGTTTTGGTATGCAGCTCAGACTGGCCTTAGTCTTGGCAATCGTCTTGCCCCTGCCTCCCAACAGCTGGAATGACTGACATGTACCACCACGCCTGGATTCGTTGCTGACTTTCTTTCTTTCCCAGTATTTCTCAATGAATATCTGTGTGTCTGGAGTCATGTGTTTCTTCCTCTGCGTCTCTGACATCACTCCTAAGGAGCTCTGCAGCAGCCCTGGTACTCGCCGAAATCTCAGGGCCCCTTTCGCAACTCTGAACCGTTGCATACGTGAGCCGCATCCCTGGCCGCTGTGAGCGCCAGAGTTTGAACTTGGAATTTCTGTGTTTTGAGATTAGTAAGGAAGGAAGTCCTGGGCTGAAGCCAAGAATGGCGACAAAGGAGGCAGGGCTTGCCGGGAAGGGTCTGGAGTCGGCCCGGGAGATGCGCAGGGTCACTGTCAGGAACCGAAGGGCAGACGGAGAATGGGCTTCCAGACGCTGGTGTCTAATGACACCGGGTAAAAAATAGTCCCATCTGATGGGGTAGGGTGGTAGAAAGGGCATTGATACCTAGCCACTAACGGGGAAAGGGATCCCTCACGCCCTCTGCTGGCGAGACGGAGACCTGCACCAAAAGATATAATTCCCAACTAAAACTGTTTCCCTTCCCAGATTTGTGTCTTTCTGGGACTCAGAGAGATCCTCCTGCCTCTGACCCCCCCCCCCAAAAAAAAAAGTCAGTTATGAGACCGTGTGTGCTGCCACACGCCTTTAATACTAGCACTAGTAAGGCAGAGACAAGCAAACTTGTTTGAGTTTGAGGCCAGCCTGCTCTTCACATAAAGTTCCAGGCCTACATAGTGAGACCTTGTATTGAAAAAACTGGTCATAGCTGGGCAGTGTAGCGTAAGCCTTTAATCCCAGCACTCTCAGCCGGCTCCTTCCCCAGGGTGTCATCTGCCACCATTTGAAGGTGCTGTGTGTCAAACCCAACCCTAGAGATTCTCTCACTCTGCTTTGCCGGGGTGGGTGTGGGTAAAATGACATCAAAACCGCTTGTCAGTCTGAATCCCGTGTTTTTTTTTTTTTTGTTTTTTGTTTTTTGATTTTCATGACAGGGTTTCTCCGTAGCTTTTTGGTTCCTGTCCTGGCACTAGCTCTTGTAGACCAGGCTGGCCTCGAACTCACAGAGATCCGCCTGCCTCTGCCTCCCGAGTGCTGGGATTAAAGGCGTGGATCACCACCACCTGGCTTCCTGTGAGGTTTTTTTCTTGAACATTAGAGCAGGTCCCTTGTCCTGCACAGACCAGGACCCTGGTTCTGCCCAGCACTCTCCCTCCCGCATTCCTGCAGAATCCTTTCAGGCTGGTGTGATGATTTGAATGAAAATGGCCCTCAGTGGATTAAAGGGAGTGTCACTGTTAGGAGGTGTGGCCTATTTGTTGGAGGAAGTAAATCACAAGTGGGGTGGGGTGGGGACGGGGTGTGGCAGGGTAGGGTGGGGGCATGAGGGTGTTGAGGTTTCAGAAGCTCAAGCCAGGCCTTGTGACTCACGGTGTCTTCCTGTTGCCTTAGAATCCACGTATAGCCGGGCGATGGTGGCACACGCCTTTAATCCCAGCACTCCGGAGGCAGAGGCAGGTGGATCTCTGGGAGTTCGAGACCAGCCTGGTCTACAGAGCTAGTTCCAGGATAGGCTCCAAAGCCACAGAGAAACCCTGTCTCGAAAAACCAAAAAAAAAAAAAAAGAAAAAAAAAAAGAATCCACGTGTAGAACTCTCTGCTGCCCCTTCAGCACCACGTCTGCCCCTGTGCTGCCATCCTTCCTGCTGTGACAGTAAAGGACTAAAACCTATGAAAGCCAGCTCCCCCAGCTAACTGCTTCCCTTCCTCAGAGTTGCCGTGGTAATGGTGTCTCTTCATGCGGTAGAACACTTCTGAAGATAGCCGGACCCTTGCTCCCTGTTCCCTGCCTCCAGTGCGGAAGCAGACATCATACTCCAGTCGCTGGAGCCTGAGACTGTTACTTCATCTGGCAAGCCAACTAGGAGAGGCTTAATTGAAGGCTTTCAAGTTGGGGAATATTGTTGCTGGTTATCTGGATAGTTATCAATATTTCCAGGAGAGCAGCAGAATGTGTCTGTGGCTGGCTGGTCAAGCCTTGACTCGACTCCTCAGCGCTGAGCTGGTAACATAATTATTTACAATGTTGTTTAGCATTTACGAGGCCTCAGGCCACACCTCCAGTACCCAAAATAAACAGGTAGGCCGGGTGGTGGTGGCGCACGCCTTTAATCCCAGCACTAGGTAGGCAGAGGCAGGTGAATCTCTGTGAGTTCGAGGCCAGCCTGGTCTACAAGAGCTAGTGCCAGGACAGGCTCCAAAGCTACAGAGAAACCCTGTCTCAGAAAAACTAAAAAAAAAAAACAAAAAACAAAAAACAAAAAAAAACCAGGTAATTGGTAAAATTAAAAATTGTTTTAAGAGCCAGGTGGAGTGCATACCAATAAACTATCTGGAAGAAAATAGGAGGATTGAACGGATGAGGTCAGCTTGAGCTGTAGAGATCCTGTTTCCAAAGACTGAGATAGGAGCTGGAGGATGGCTCGCTGGCTGTTCTCCCAGAGGCCTGAAGTTCTGTGCCCAGCACTCACTCTGGGTGGTTCACAACCACCTGCAACTCCAGCTCCAGGGGATTCACACCCTCTTCTAGATTTGCATGCATGTATCCACCAGAAGACAAATGCACACACACACATGCATGCACAGTAAACCTGCTTGTTTGACTTTATGCCAGTAAAAAGCATCAGATCCCACTGTGCTTGCTGAACTGGGAATTGAACTCAGGACCTCTGGAAGAGCAGCCAGTGCTCTTAACTGCCGAGCCATCTCCCCAGCCCTGTACTTGAACACTTCATCCAGTTCCAAAATTGTTCCTACCTCATTATGCTATGCCTAAATGAAAGACAAAACTGACGTTAGTGCACTTCAGACGTTGAGCTGTTCCACACTTCTGTCTGAGTCCAGGAGCCTGTCTATTTCTTCTCTCCCTGCCCTCAGCACTAGGATTACAAACAAATTCTGCTACGTCCAGCTTTTTACATGGTTGTTGGGGACCAGAACTCAGTTCCTGATGTTCCTTTGATGTAGATACTTTGCACTCTGAATCATTTTATCTACTAGAGCAAAGGTTCATAGGGGTTGTCTAGGCTGACCTTGACAGGGGTTGGGGCTGATGGCAAACTTTTAATACTCCTGCCTCCATCGTGCCAGGCCTAGGATGTCTTAACCTGTTGCCAACTAGAGCTCATTCTAACAGCTAGCCCCTTTCTCTGCCTTCTCCCTGTCTATATCAAGGCTCTGTCAACAACACGGTGGCTTCAGATACAAACGTAGGAATTAGGATTATGATAGAGGGAAGGTGAGCTACATTTAAACTTAGTTAAACTTATTTAGAGATCTGCCTGCCTCTGCCTCCCGAGTGCTGGGTGCTGGGATTAAAGGAGTGCACCACCACTGCCTGATTTGAAATAGCTTTTTTTCAAAAGATTTATTTATTTATTTATTTATTTATTAAGCAGACAATGTACTGTTGGCAAGGAAGGCACAGGTCTCATTACAGATGGTTGTGAGCCACCATGTGGTTGCTGGGAATTGAACTCGGGACCTCTGGAAGAGCAACCAGTGCTCTTACCCTCTGAGCCATCTCTCCAGCCCCCTTGAAATAGTTTTTTAATTAACATTATTTTTGTTATTTCGTGTGTGGGTGTTTTGTTTGCACACGTTTGTGCACAGTGTACTTGTGCATGCCTGGTACTCTCGGATGTCAGAGGCGGGCACTGGGATTGCCTGGGACACAGCTACGAGTGAGTACTGGGAATCAAACCCAGGTCCTCTGTAAGAGTAGCTAGTGTTCTTACCTGCTGAACCTCTTTCCAGCCCCTTGTTCTGTTTTCGATTTTTTTTTTTGTTGTTGTTGTTGTAGATCAGGATGGAATTGAATGCTCCATCCTCTGAGTCCCTATTACTAGAAATACATGTGTGGAATAGTGTGACCAGTTTAAAAGTTTTTTAAGACTCATGTATTGCAGATGGAACCACAGCTTCCAGCATAATAAGCAAATGCTCTACCTCCACGTCCCAAGTTCTGGGGTTCTGGAGTAGGCCCCCATGGACCACGCTCTCAGTGGTGAAGGCTGTGTTTCTGTAGGAGAGGGTCTCAGTTGTGAAGGCTGTGTTTCTGTAAGAGAGTGTCCATGGACCACGCTCTCAGTGGTGAAGGATGTGTTTCTGTAGAGGGTCCTTGTTTCCTGAGGATCTGTATACTGAAGGCTGAAGGGCCGCTGCGATTTACTCACTTCACGCTGGAGAGATGTCTCAGGGGTTAAAATCAGTTGCTACTCTCAGAGCAGACCTGAGTTGGGTTCCTAGCACCCAAATGTCTGTACCTGTAGTTCTAGAAGATCCAATGCCTTCTTTTGGTCTCCTTGAGCACTTGTACACAGGCATATAAAAATAGAAGCACATCTTTAAAAATGGTGTCAGGCGATGTATGACTTGCATGCTTGTAGTCCTAGGACTCTGGAGGCTCAGGCAGGAACAGTGAGTTAGAGACTGGCCTTCACTCCAGCAAGACCTGAGTTGGCAGAGTGATTAGATTACCCAGCATGCAAGAAGCCTGGGCTCAGGATGAATAGATGGCTCAGTGATTTAGAACATGCATAATTTTCCCACGGGGGACTGACTTCAGTTGCCAGCAGCCAACACTCAGAGGTTTGCAATCACCTGTAACTCTAGCTCCAAAGGGCTACACCTTCTTCTAACCTCTGGGCACGTGCCCACCCCCACCACAGACAGACAGACATACAAAGGATTAAAAACAAAAGCAAACCCCTCTGGGCATGGTGGCAAGTCCCTTCAATCACAGCTCTCAGGAGACAGAGGCAGGAGGATCCCTGTAAGTTGCAATCCATCCTGAGTTCCAGGACAGCAAGGGCTACACAGTGAAACTCTTGAAAATACCAACCAACCAACCAATACACACACACACACCAAAACACACACACATATACATGTACATACACATACACATACACACATACACAAATGCAAGGTGATTTTGGTTTACATAATGAAACCTTGTCTGAAAAAAAAAACACACAGAAAGAAAAGTCAACTAAAACAATGTGAATTACAAGAAGACTATTTTGTCATGTGCTGTGTCCCTAGAGTCCAAACAGTGGCTAGAACATACAAGAAACTTGGGAAAGAACTTATTCATTACATAGAACATATATAGAAAAAAACCGTATTCATGTAAGTACTTTTTAACAGGCTGCGGAAGGATATTCACTAATTCCTACGTTGGCGCGTGCGTACATGGTCCGGGAAGTGTAAGGAAAATGGGGTGGAGCATCCGTCAGTGTCTCGCGGGCATAGTCGGTTGGACAGAGAGCGAGGAAGAGGCCGGCTGGCCCTGAGCACGCACGCACGCGCAGTACGGTGGCCCGGGCTTGGCCGCTTAGGCGTGTAAGAAGTCTGAGGGCGGAGTCTCGTTTTGCGCGAGCGCAGTGCCCGCGGCAAGGCAAGCCCCCCCCCCCATTGGGTTGCTTTTGCCTTGTGCAGCACATGCGCAGTGAAGCCGGCGGAGGGATTCGAGACCTGAGCCACTCACCGCTTGGTCGCGAGGTGAGGCCGCGCGGGTGGTGAGCAGCGTCCCGGTTTGCGCGTGCTGCGCGGACCTCTGAAGACAGCTGACGCGAACGCTGCCCAAGTGGAAGCCAGAGCGGGAGGTTTTGTTGGTGAGCGGCGGCCGCGAGGCCTGAGACTGGCGGCAGGCTGAGGAGAGCGCTGCGCGGTGAGTGAATGAGTGGCCTTAGCGGGTGCGAGGCCGCTACCCACAGGCCTTTGCGGGATCCCCGAGCCCGTTCTCCGCGCCTGAGGCCCGCTTCCCGGGTCGCGCCTCAACCCCCATCCTCTACCCGGAGTCCCCTGGGCTCTCCGACCCCTTCCATTCCCCTACTTCTCGCGGTCCCCTACCCACAGGCCCTTGCGTTTTGAATGTTGCCTCTTTTCCTCGCTTTTTTTTTTTTTTTTTGTATCCCGGACCTCTACCCACAATTCCTTTCGCCTCTGGGATCCCAGATGTTTAACGCAGACGCCCTGGCTTGATGTGGACTACCCTGAGGCCCCTACCTCATAATCTTTTCCTAGGTGTGAAACCAGCCTCCTCCTGAGCCCGGAGCCTCAGTCCCTGGGTCCCACACCTCCTGATCTTTTCTCTTTGTTTTCTGTGTTTTTCGCCTTTTGTTTCTCAGGTCCTGCCCAAGACCTTCCTTTTTCGTGCATATGGCTTCCAGCCGCTTTCCGGGCGTATAAGCACCTTGGAGACCTCTCGCCCGTTCGTTTGTTTTTTGTGTGGAGGGGATCCTGGAGGCAATCAGTCTCCTGTGCTAAAGTTTCCTAACGTAAGGTTTCTGGTCTCAGGTTTAAGAAGATGACACAGTTTCTGCCTCCCAACCTTCTGGCCCTCTTTGCCCCTCGAGATCCCATCCCGTACCTGCCACCCCTGGAAAAGCTGCCACATGAGAAACATCACAACCAACCTTACTGTGGCATTGCACCGTACATCCGAGAATTTGAGGTGAGTACACGGAGACATGGACACACAGGAGGGCTTGGGTTCTGCATGGGAACAGGCTGCACTTGGACTTCAGCTTTGCAACATTTTAGCTGTGTGCCTATGATCATACTTTTTTCCATCTTGTTTTCTGCTTTTGTGTGTGTTATTTTTTTTTTTTAATTACACTTGTATAAGTGGTATGTGTGCAAACCTGTGAACATCGGGACAACTTGCGAGGCTCTGATCTCTTTCCACCATGCGGGCCCAGGAAATCAAGCTGAATTTGTTAGATTTGATGGCAAGTTCCTTAAGCTGCAGAATTCGTCGTGCTAGCTCCTGTTGTGACTGCCTTGATATTGTGGCAGTCCTACTTACGTTCCCAAATTCTGCACTTCCTGGGGTGTGTGTGCACCTCCAGGACCTGTTAATTTCTCTCTTTTTTAGGACTTATTTATTTCGGATATAAAATGAGAAATTAGTAAAAAGAAAGAAATGTAAAATGTAATAAATAATACATATCAAATTGTAAAAATTTATGTGTATGGCTATTCTCCTGCATACGCCATGTGCATGCTGTATGCTTGGTGCCATGGATCTTCTGGAACTGGAGTTACAGTTGTGAGCTGCCAAGTGGATGCTGGGAATTAAACCCTCCTCCTTTGGAGGAGCAGCCAGTGCTTTTAAGCACTGAGCCATCTCTCCAGCCCCTATTTTCTTTGTTTTAAGTAGGGTTAATAATGTATTTTGCAGGGTTCTGGTAGTCCTGTGCGGTTGGTCATATTTATTACATTTACAAGTATGTCTTAATGTCTTTTTTTTTTTTTAAGCTTGCAGAGAAACATGATACATGTGCTTGCCTCTGTGCCCTTTGGTACTGAAATTGAAGGCTTGTATTGGGGTTTGTTTGAAGGAAGTTTTTTCTGGGCTCTTCCCCCTCCCCCAACAGGGTTTTTCTGTGTTGTTCTGACTGTCCTGGAATTCCCTCTGTAGACCAGGCTGGTCTCTAACTCACAGGCGTGCACACCACTGCCCAAACTGGAGACAGTTTTTATGGAGCCCTGGCTGGTCTGGATTTCCCTGTGTCACTAAAGCTGGCTTTGAACTTATGATCCTCTGCTTCCTATTCTCAACGTGCCAAAATGATAGGCATGTACCACCAGCCCAGAAAGTCTATTTTTGATGTTTTGACTAGGTTTTTTTTTCCTTTTTCCTTTTTTTTTTTTTCTAGTGACATTAAAAGGACAGTGTAGGGCCAGGAGATAGCTTAGGGGGTAAATGTGCTTGCTACCAAAAACCCGAGTTCTGTTCCTGGGATCCACAATGTGGAAGAAAAGAGAACATTCTAGTGTGTTGTTCTCTGGCACATACACTGTGATGATACATGTATACATCCTTACCTTAATAAGGTAAATGTGGAAGTTTTTTTTTTTTTCTTCGAGACAGGGTTTCTCTGTAGCTTTGGACCCTGTCCTGGAACTAGCTCTTGTAGACCAGATTGGCCTCGAACTCACAGAGGTACGCCTGCCTCTGCCTCCTAAGTTCTGGGATTGAAGGCGTGCACAACCACCACCTGGCTTGGAAGAATTTTTGAAAGAGGATAGTGTTTACTAAGGCTGCACAATATGTCCTGCAGTGCTTAAGGCTTGGGAGCTTGGGGCTTTGGCTCTGTATTTGTTGGGTATGTGTGACTAAATCTGAATCACTTGAGCTCTTGAGTGTCAGGTTCTTTCATTCAGAAAATTTGTCATGTCCTCCATTGGAGCAGATCTAAGAAATGCTGCCATGTAACCAGAAGTCTTAGGAGAGACAGTCTGCCACTGAGTAGGAAAGCCAGAATTTAATAGATAATAGAAAGGTGATTTGTTAGCGTTATTTGCCTGCCTGCCTTGTCACCACCCCTTAGGAAATGTTATGAGCCAATAAACTGAGTTTAACGGTGCAGCTTAGTGGTGCTTTTTTTGCAGTCATGTGCCAATTAGTATTTAATGAGAGGCTAGTGAGGATCTCCAGACCTGCTGTGCCATTAAGGTTGTCTTGTTTTGGAGGTTTGCCCTGTCCACTGTTTTAGAGCTGTTTCTAAAACTAGAATTTGGCTCTCTGTACATCATACTTGGAACTATAGGAAATGATGTTTGCTTTGGAACTGTACTTTACAGCCATGTCACAATCTGATGAACAAGCGTCCACCAGTCAGTGCAGATGCTTTTGTTTCATTTATTTTTGAGACAGGATTTTTTCAGTGTAGCCCTAGCTGTCCTGGAACTTGCTTTGTAGACCACACGGGCCTCAAACTCGCAGAGACTCTGCCTCCCAAGCGCTAGGATTAAAGGACACACACGCATGTACATGCAGTAGACATAAAGTTACTTGGGCTGTCCTGGCTCTCAACTCTGCAGACCAGGTTGGCCTTGAAACCACGTTCTGGGATTAAAATAATGCACCTCTACCACCAAGTGGAGGTTTATTGTTGTTTTGTTTGTTTGTTTTTGTTTTGTTTTTTTTCCAGACAGTTTCTCTGTAACAGCCCTAGCTAGTTCCTGCCCTGGAACTAGCTCTGTATACCATGCTGGTCTTGATCTAACAGAGATCCCTCTGCCTCTGCCTTTTAAGTGTGGGGAGTAAAGGCATACGCCAGCACCGCCTGGCCTTTTATTATTTTGCCCTTGCCACCAATCTGTAGTAGTCTGGTCAGCACTGGTCCATGGAACATACCACATTTTTACCCTCTGTCTTCTGTTTACACGGGAACTGAGAGTCTTTGCCTTGTTTGTGTGCCTTGCTATATTCCTTCACCTTTCTTGTTTCTAGGACCCTCGAGATGCCCCTCCTCCAACAAGGGCAGAAACCCGGGAGGAACGCATGGAGAGAAAGGTATGTTTTTTGTTTTGCTATTTTCCCCTTTTTGATTTTCGAGACAGGGTTTCTCTGTAGCTTTTGGTCTTTTGGTGCCTGTCCTGGAACTAACTCTTGTAGTCCAGGCTGGCCTCGAACTCGAAGAGATCCCCCTGCCTCTGAGTGCTGGAATTAAAGGTGTGCTCCACCCCCAACCGGCTGTTTTGTTTTCCTAGACAGAGTTTCTCTGCCTAACCTTGGCTGTCTGTAGAACAGGCTGACCTCGAATTCACAGAGAAATTCCTGCCTCTGCCTCCCAAGTGCTAGGGTTAAAGGTGTCACCGCCTGACACCTCTTAGTCTTATGTATTTCTAGCTACTTCTTTGCAGGTGGTCCCAGCCATCCAGGGACTTCTGCTTGCACTTACTTTACTTCTCCTTTCTACTGGCAGAGACGGGAAAAGATTGAACGGAGACAGCAAGAAGTGGAGACAGAGCTGAAAATGTGTAAGCTGCTTCTCCCTCCTAGCAATCTTCTCCAATTTCAATTTGCTCTTCTTTCTGGGTCACACCTGGGCCACTATTCTTCTGGGAGCCTGAGAAAACAGAGTTGGTTCACTTTCCTAGCAACCACGTACCAAGGACAGTCCTTGGATTAGGCTTTCTTTTTTTTATTAATTTTTTTATGTATGAGTGGTTTGCCTATCTGCATGTAGGAGACCAGGACAGGTCATAGGATTCCATGGAACTAGAGTTGGACAGTTATGAGCTGCTATGTGGGTGCTGGGACTCAAACACCGATCTCTGGAAGAGCAATCAGTGCTCTTAATTGCTTAACCATCTCTCCAGCTCCGGTTGGTTTAGGCTTTTAACAGGTAAGGATACCCCAGTCACTTGCCATTTCTGTAAGGGACCACATTCCACTTTATCTCCAGGATAAGGTATGAGGCAATCTGGTCAGTTGGTTCTGGCTCTATCCCTAGCTTCCTGATCATAGAAGTGGAGATGCTTCACCATCCAGGGTTGGAGGGTTTAAGTAGTGCTTGGTAAGCAGACTCACAACAGGATCAGTAAGTAAAGACTTGACAGAAGATGAGGTTTTTTTTTTCCATATATTATTGTCTGTAGCTTTAGTGAATTATTTCTTTTTAAACCATATTCCAGACTTGTGGATTTTCACAAATGTGTTTAGTGCGCACCACTAACAGTGCATGAAGTGTAAACAGAGACTGTGTGTTCATTTCCTGGCTGCCCAGACCCAAATAATCACACAGAAACTGTATTAAATATATAATATTGCCTAAGTAAGCAGGAAATGCATAGTAAGCAACTTCCAAAACTCTAAAATTGACAGACATTTTGCTGCCTGAACAGTCACCCAAATTCTTCTGCACGTTGGGGTATCCATCTTTAGCCTACTTGGCCCATAGTATCTGGCAGAGAGGTTCATCATCCTCTTGAAGTAATTGGTGCTGTCAGAAGCAAACATGGTTCACTGTCAAGAAAAGTCTAAGTTCTTAAAATATTTTAAATGCCATATTCTATTAAGTGTGAAAGGTTTGAGGAATACCTATCCATCTGAAATATATCTTTGTACATCTAGAAAACCTAACTAACATGACTAAAGCTTGACTATTACAAATGACAACTGTCTATACTCTTTCTCTTCTCTCTCCCAAGCCTATGTATTTTTTTTCCCAACACACTGTGACCTGTTCAGAGGTTTATTTCTCTCTGAATCTGTCTTTATTGCATGTTTGTAATAATTTTCTGACCAGGATCACCTTTTTTGTTTTTTCAATTCTAGGAGGGTGTGGCTAGTACCAACTCTTTGGCCCTGCCTGTTTGCTCCACCCAGCCCAATCTTGCCTCTGTGCACCATGCTCACTGCCCCAGCTCCAGGGATGCAGCAGGTCTATTTTCCCTGTAAGCAACTAGTAACACACTGCTTACAAACTCCATTTAAGTGCAGGACCTCCTGAAAGCGCCAGAGGAAGCTAGCTCTTAAAGAAGCCGCGCAGTTTTTCTGCTAATGCTGAGTCAGGAAGGCTTCTCTTAAGAGTGAGTTGTGCCTCTGCTTGCCACCAGCAAACAGACACAGAGAGAAAATGCTGCTAACAAGAAACTGATTAACTCTGTTCTTTTGTGTCTAGAATTCCTTTCCAAGCTCTCTCGGGTTTTATGTGGATGTAGTTGCTCCACGTTGGCAACGGAGACTGTTTGTTAATTTTCCAGCCACCCAGACCCAAGTAATCAAACAGAAACTGTATTAGTCACAATACTGCTTGGCTTATTAGCTCAGGTTTCTTATTAACTAACTCTTACATCTTAAATTAACCCATTTTATTAATCTGTGTATTGGCACAAGGCTGTGGCTTGCTGATAAAGGTCTGGCATCTCCCTGACTCCACCAACTCTCACTCCAAATCTGTTTCAGCCTGGCTATATTCTGCCCTGCCATAGGCCAGAGCAGCTTTATTCATTAACCAATAATAACAACACATAAAAGAAGGACTTCCCACATCAGTGGAGCTCTGGCTAGGTGTTCTTCATTAGATACATCATAATCCATGTTCAGGCCACTGAATCACTTCCCTTTCTTCCCAATTCTTTTTTATTTATTTATTTTTTTTTACAAGAGCACAAATCCACTTTTATTTATTTACTTTTCATTGGTTTAAATCCGGGATGGGTACAGCATCACACGGATTCTGTGTCCAATGGCTTTTGCAGTAAGGTTGCTTCGGAATTTGGCAGGGACCATGCCACTGTTTCCCCCAGATCACTCTGGTTTTGTTTGGTTTGTCTCCAGGTGTCACTGCTTTGTTCTTTGCTTTATACACATAAGCGCATCTCTTGCCCAAGTAGAATTCAGTTTCATCTTGGGCATAAACGCCTTCATTTTTTTTTTTTTTTTTTTTTTCGAGACAGGGTTTCTCTGTGGCTTTGGAGCCTGTCCTGGAACTAGCTCTGTAGACCAGGCTGGTCTCGAACTCACAGAGATCCGCCTGCCTCTGCCTCCCGAGTGCTGGGATTAAAGGCGTGCGCCACCACCGCCCCGCAAACGCCTTCAATTTTAAGGAGAGCCCCGTTTGCTCTCTCTGGTTCTGGAGACCTCGCTTATAGTCAGCAAAAGTGGCCTTGCACCACAGCCTTCCAGACAAACTGTCCTTTAGAAGTCCTGTTCCCAGCAGGCCTCCACAGGCGCCAAGATGGCCGAAAGAGCTCTTCCCAATTCTTAATGGGATTCTGCCTCTCTGAATACAGCTTTCCTGTTGGTATTCAGTTTGTTTTTAGCACCTGTGTTAGGGTTCTCTAAAGGAACAGAACAGAGAGAGAGAGTTATTAGAGTGGCCGTCTCTCAACAGAAAGGCTGAGTCTGTCAGTTCTGTTCACAAAGCTGGATGTCTCAGCTGTTTTGTTTTTTTTAATTAATTTATTTATTATGTATGCAGTGTTCTTCCTGCATGTATGCCTGCGGGCCAGAAGAGGGCACCAGAGCTCATTGCAGATGGTTGTGAGCCACCATGTGGTTGCTGGGAGTTGAACTCAGGACCTTTGGAAGAGCAAGCAGTGTTCTTAAGCACAAAGCCATCTCTCCAGTCCCTCAGCTGGTCTTTATTCTGTGTTAGATTTCTGAAGAAGTACATTCTGAAGAAGTACTCAGTGTGAACCTGGGCAGAGAGTGAAGGCTGGCAATCAAAAAACTTAATTTATTCATGGTTTCATGTTGACTGCCAACAAGGTGTGGCCTAGATTTGAGTTGGATCTTCTCATCCCAAATGATTCAATCCAGAAATCCCCGTGGGCATGCCCAACTAACTTGTGTTTTAGTTGATTCCACACGTGATAGTTTACAACTAAGATTGGCCATCACATACCATTATAACTTGGCCAGCTTGTCACCAAGACCTGTTCCTGCTACTTGCTAAATGTCACAAAACTAGATGTTCCATGTCCGCCAGTAGCACCCAAGGTCCCTCTTGACTTGGACAGTGCTGTAGCAATGTCTTTTTGTCCAGTTAGATTTATTTATTTTTATTTGCATGTGTTTGAGTGTTTTTTGATATTAAGCTCTACATTTTTCTCTGTTCCCTTCCCTGCTTCCCCCTTCCCCCTTTCAATCCTTCCCCAATTTACTCAGGAGATCTTGTCTTTTTCTACTTTCTACTTCCCATGTAGATTAGATCTAAGTAAGTCTCTCTTAATGTCTGCCTTGTTGTCTTAAGTTCTCTGGGATTGTGGTTTGTAGGCTGGCTTTCTTTGCTTTATGCTTAAAAAACACCTATGAATGAGTACATGTGATAATTATCTTTCTGTGTCTGGGTTACCTCACTTCAAATAATGTTTTCTAGCTCCGTCCATTTTTCCTGCAAAATTCAAGCTGTCATAATTTTTTGCTACTGTGTAGTGCTCCATTGTGTAAATGTACCACATTTTTTTTATCCATTCTTCAATCGAGGGGCATTTAGGTTGTTTCCAGGTTCTGGCTATGACAAACAAAGCTGCTATGAACATAGTTGAGCACATGTCCTTGTAGCACGATTGAGCATCCTTTGGATATATACACAAAAGTGGTATTATTGGATCTTGAGGAAGGTTGTTTCCTAATTTTCTGAGAAATTGCCACACTGACATCCAAAGGGGGGTTGTATCAGCTTTCACTCCCACAAGCAATGCAGAAGTGTTCCCTTTTCCCCACAACCTCTCCAGCATAAGTGCAATGTGTCTCGTTTACTTGTCTTCTCCCCTTGCCAAAATCCTCTGTGCCACTTTGCAAAAACGCTCATCTCTCCCTGCTGCCCTCAGCATAAAGCCCAGTACCTTCCTTGTCTGTCTAGGTATGCTTTGCATTAGGTAGAGAATGTGAGCAGTTGATTGTATAGAACAGACTGGTTACCTGATTTCCTTTACAAAGAAAGGTGGGGATCGGTCAACAGGGGGACCATGGACTGAGGGGTCAGAAGACTCATCAATCAAGCAAGACTTGGAGCTTGGTTGGATCACAGTTTAATTGTGTCATATATAAAAGTGTCATTCCGAAACAGCTCCAGTTAAAGGGTTTTAAATGGATTGTAGATCAGGTTAGAAATTAGACATGTTAATAATGAAACTGGTTTAAAAGTATTAAAAATCAGCATCGCAAGCTCTGAGATGTGACTGAAATTCTCAAATTGAGGTGGGGGAGTATAGAGGTCTATCAAGTTAGGTTCCCGTGTTGATAATTGAAGCAGGATTATGGGTGTGCTTTGTACTTTCCAAAATAGAACATACAGGATTAATCAGGCAGAGTAGGGTGTCTGCTTGTCCTCACTAACTGTAAAAGCTTGCTTTGCTCCATTAAAATCGATAGCGTCTGTTTCTTTGCTGAGCACTGGAGTTCCTTCATATTATCGATTCCTAATGATGTTTATGTGTAGCAGGAAGGGTTATGCTCAATTTAAAGATGGGAAAGTAGTGGCTTATCAAGGTGCAGTATCTTATAAAGAGGGAGAGTTTTGAAGGTTCGCGTCAGCCAACTGAAAGCCTAGTGAAGTTTTCTAGCTTTGAGGCTTCTTGTGGGCCAGTTCATTCTCAGGGTCCTGATGACTGATACAGAGGTGGAGCTGAGTACACAGGCAAGCATACCACACTTGCCATACTTCAGTAGGCACTCGCTATTACTTGTTGTCTTTCAGGTATTGTATTTCTTCAGATATTAGTATTGTTGATTGGTAGCATGGGTTTCTACCTTTAGTCCTTCATCAGTCTTGTGGTAAGCAAGAACTATAGGCATCTCACATAGAGATGTTTCCTCTTGTGTGCTGAGCATTTCCTAGCTGTTCTAGTTGTCTCAGTTGGCAGGCAGCACTGGACAGGTAATACCCATTGTACCCTACATCTGGTGTTGGGAGGTAGGTACCATTTTTACCTGGTTCCTTTGGGTCTACTATTTGGTCTACTATTCGCCACTTGCGCACGTAGAGTCTGCTAACTTTATTCTTCTGATCTACCTACTCACGTGCCTGTGAGTTTTTATTATTTTTATTTATTTTGTTTCTCTTTTGAGACAGGGTTTCTCTGTGTAACATTGGCTGTCCTGGAACTCACAGGATCTGGCTGCCTTGAGTACTGGGGTTAAGGGTGTGTGCCACCAATGCCCAGCTACCCAGCACCTTTACAAAAGTTGTTTTTCTTGGTTCCTTTTGCCTCAAAAAGTAATGTTTATTTAAAGAGAGAGAAAGATAGCGATACCTATCTTTTAACTCCTTTCTCTTCACTCCTCCCAATCCTCAGCACACTGGTATTGAACTGTGGCTAAGGGCCAGTAGCAGGACAGCTCCTAGGATGAATTTGCAACTTTGAGGGGCATCGTTGCTTTGGTTTTTTGAGGCAGGGTTTCTTTGTGTAGTTTTGGAACCTGTCCTGGAACTCACTCTGTAGACCCGGCTGGCCTCAAACTCCCGGAGTGCTGGGATTAAAGGTGTGTGCTACCACTGCCCAGCTGAGGGGCATCTCTTTAAGTGGAAATGTAGTTGAAAGTCTTAATGTCTTGAGTTCATTCTGTCACCTTATTAACAGCCGTGCTCTTATAATCAAAAGGAGGACCACCACTATGGCTGATTCTTTGGATTTAGTTTCTCTGTTAGTGGGAAGGTCACAACTGATAACTGAAGAGACTTGTTAAGTATCAATGCCTGTGATATCTGTAACAAGGATAGTCTGTCTAGACTGGTTAAGCATACTTATAGGCCACCAATGGAAGGCAGAAGTACCTCTGATACCATGTTCAAAAGCATTATGCATGTCAGGCCTCCTTCCAAATTGTCCAGGCTGACCTCAAAATCTCAGCAGTCATTTTTTTTCCCCTCTTAAGCTCTTACTGTGCAACTGCATACTACAGAGTATATGAATGAGAGATAGCTGGAGCAGCTGGTGAGAGGGGCACAGAAAGTTCAGCACAGGCGTTTAGCTTCCAGCACTCCCACACTCATTAGAGTTGGGTAATAGGTTTTCATTTTTTTTTTGTTTAAGATTTACATATACATACACACACACAGTGTTCTGTCTGCATGTGTGCTTATATGACTGAAGCCATCAGGTCTCATTATAGATGGTTATGCGGTTGCTGGGAATTGAGCTCAGGACCTCTAGAAGTACAGCCCGTGCTCTTAACCTCTGAGCCATCTCTCCAGTCCAATTCTTTTTTTCTGAGACAGGGTTTCTCTGTGTAGCCCTGACTGCCCTGGACCTCCCTTTGTAGACCAGACTGGCCTCAAACTCACAGAGATCCACCTGCCTTTGACTTCCAAGAGCTGGGATTAAAGGCATGCATACCACCCACCACCCCCCAGTGATTAATAGATTCTTGATCTTTTTCAGAAGACTTAAATCTTGGTGGTCTAACAGGAGTTAGTTGTCTATTTATACCAGTTGGTCCTGGTCATTTTCTTCAGCGCCAGCCCAGGGTCCCTGCCTGAGGCTGTAGGATAGGGAGGAGAAAACTATCCTGGACTGTCTTACTTTATTTTTAAGACAGTCTCGCTGTGTAGCTTGTATTGCGTGGAATTCATTCACTATGTAGACCAGGCTGAGTTCTGTCTGTCTCTGCCCCTTCAGTGCTGGGATTAACTAATGGGCCATCATACCCAGTTTATCCTGGACTCTTTAGATTTGTTTATTTATTATGTATGCAGTATTCTTCCTGCATATATCCCTACAGGCCAGAACAGGATATTATATCTCATTATAGATGGTTGTGAGCTACCATGTGGTTGCTGGGAATTGAATTTAGGACTTCTAAAAGAGCAGCCAGTGCTCTTAATCTCTGAGCCATCTCTCCAGCTCCTTATCCTGGACTCTTGTTGTCTAGTGAGAGACTACTTGGTATCAAGCTTTTCCCGGCTGTGGTTGCAGTCTGTCCAGTAAGTGCCAGTACCGCACATATTAGGGAACAAAATAGCTGAGTTTCCCTCCAGAGAGATCCCATGGATTTAGTTACTGCTCAGCTCACCTTGTATTGGGAATGGCGTTTTGGTGTATCACACCCTATCTATGAAATGGCATTTCCACCCCAACAGCCTGTTGTCCTCATCTGGAAGTCACTCTAGAAAAGGCCATCTAGCTTTAGTGAAGCTGATCTGAAACTAGGTGTGTAATCAAGCTTGCCAAGTCACTGTGAGGTTTTCTTTTAGAAGGGGGTCTATTAAGGTTCCATCTTCATGTCCTCAGCCTCTGTCCATTTTTCTTCTACTCAAGACTATGGGCACTGTACTTAAAAGATTCTCCTTTTTGTTCAGGGGACCCTCACAATGATCCCAATGCTCAGGGCGATGCCTTCAAGACTCTGTTCGTGGCTAGAGTGGTAAGTACCCAACTCCTGCCATGGGAATCCTTGGCTGCTGAGAACTTGAGTCTACTAGCTATGGGCTGTTTAAGGACTTTGGAACAGTGTGCTTCTCCCGTTTAACTTGGCTTTGTCTCTTGTAGAACTATGACACAACAGAATCTAAGCTTCGGAGAGAGTTTGAGGTGTATGGACCCATCAAAAGAGTAAGTGGGTTGGGCTGGAGGGTTGAGTTGGAATATTTGGAGGAGGGAGGAGTAGCCTGAAGAGAGGAAGAAGGCTGGCTTCCCAGCCTGGGAACGGGTCACATCTTTTCAAGGCCTGGGTTTATTTCCTTTAGTGTAGCTTTAGTATCAAAAGTAACATTGGGCAGGGCTGTGGTGGTCCATACCTTTAATCCCAGCACTCAGGAGGCAGAGACTGGATCTAGACTAGCCTGGGCTAAAAAGCTCATTTCTTGTGGATTTAAAATACCTATTGGCAAGCTTCATCTTGCTTCAAGTTGATATATGGTTGAGGAAGCAGGCCCACTAAGGCTATCGGTTCAGTTTAGGTGGGCTGTTTGTTTCTTTTCCAGTTTGTGAGGTAGTCTCATGAGTCCAAGGCTGGTCTCTAAGACCTCGAATAGATATAGCTTACTCTTCTGCCCCCAGGATTAGAGCGTAAGCTCCAGTCAGCAGTATATATGCCAAATAAGAATTGTACCTGAAACTGTCCCAGCTCTTGTACAATTGATGCTTTTATTTTAAAATTTCTTTTTATTTATTTATTTTTTTTGAGACGGTTTCTCTGTGTAAAATCTCTGGCTATCTTGGAACTCTCTTTCTAGGCCAGGTTGGTCTCAAACTCAGAGATCCTCCTGTCTCTGCCTC
The DNA here is from genome assembly GCF_018167655.1 of Microtus oregoni. Taxonomy (NCBI): domain Eukaryota; kingdom Metazoa; phylum Chordata; class Mammalia; order Rodentia; family Cricetidae; genus Microtus; species Microtus oregoni. The sequence continues at coordinate 44,082,699 of NW_024543059.1, forward strand.
CTGGGTGCTGAGATTAAAGGCGTGGGCCACCACTGCCCAGCTAAAAATTTTAGATTTTTCTGTACATGAGTGTCCTTTTGCCTGCTTGTTAATAGGTTTGCTATGTTGGTGCCTCGTTCCCTAGGAGGTCAGAAGAGGTTCCTAGAGCCCCTGGGAGGAGAGTTACACAGAGCCATAAGCTACCATGTGGGTGCTGTGAACCAAATCCAGGTCTGCAGCAGGAGCAGCAAGTGTTCTGTTAACCACTGAGCCATTTCTGATACTATTTTTTGTTTTGTTTCTTTTTTCTTTTGGTTTTTTCTCTGTAGCTTTAGCGCCTGTCCTGGAACTAGATCTTGTAGACTAGGTTGGCCTCGAACTCACAGAGATCCGCCTGTCTCTGCCTCTTGAGTGCTGGGATTAAAGGTGTGTACCACTGCCACCCAGCTGTTTCTTTTTTTCAAGACAGGGTTTCTCTGTGTCATTCCAGCTGTCCTGGAACTAGATCTTGTAGACCAGGCTGGCCTCAAACTCAAAGAGATCGCTGCTTCCTGAGTACTAGGATTAAAGATATATGCCACCACCATGTATGTTGACATGAGTGCAGTGCCCTTGGAGGCCAGATGGGCATTGGACCCCTCGGATCTGGATTACATATGGTTGTGGTTCACATAGTCCAGGCTGGCCTTGAGCTCATTAAGTAGAGGGTGACCTTAAATTTAGAGCTTCTGTCTGCCTCCAGAGTGCTGGGTTACATCTTAGTCTACCAGCTAAGCTACATCACCAGCACCTTCAGACTTTTTTATTTAGTTGTTTTAGTGTCTCACAGGGCATGGTGGTGATGCCTAATCCCAGCATTTCGAGGGCAAAGGCAGGTGGATCTCTGTTAGTTCGAGGACAGCCAGGGCTGTCATACAGCAAAACCCTGTATCAAAAAAAAAAAAAAAAAAAAGGATAGGGTCTCAGTCTATCACAAGTAGGCCTTGTTTTCTTTCTTTTTTTTTCTTTTTTAAAGATTATATGTATTTTGATAATGTATATGTATACTAAGTGTATACAGTGCGTGCCCTTGCTCTGGAACTGGAGTTGCAGACTCTTGTTAATTGTTCTATGGGTATTGGGAGTGGAACCTGGGTTTCAGCAAGAGCAGCAAGTGCTTTTAACCCCTGAGGAGCCATTTATCCAGCCCATCCCAGCTTCTCTTTTACTTTGAAATGTCTTACTAAGTTGTCCAAACTGGCCTTGAACTTACTAAATAGTTAGGGAGACTTGTTAATTTGTATGTAGTCTACAGATGTTATTGCTACAGGGCAGAGTTAGGTCCCTATGACAGCATGTGTTATGTGGATCTCAGTCTGGGGTGTCTGCTGCCTAACCCTTTGCTAGAACCATACTACCAGATGTAGTGTCACACGCCTTCAGTTCCAGCACGGGGCGTGTGTGTGTGTGTGTGTGTGTGTGCATACGCTCAGCAGATGCATCTTTTGAGTTATAGGTCAGTCTGATTTACCTACCAAGCTCAGGCTACTTACTACCCAAGGTTAGTGAAACTTCAAAAAGAGTGGTAGAAGAAGAACACACGTAGGAGAAATAGTCAGAAGGGAACTAGGGAGAAACACTAATTGGTTGTCCAGGCAGATTGGTCAGCCCTGAAAACATGAGCAGGTATATATGGTCTGAGCAGGCTGTGTTTGGGATACCCAAACACACATATATATCAGTAATTAACTATATAGGTCACGAGACGGAGCGATGGCTCAGTGGTTAAGAGCACTAGCTACTCTTCCAGAGGTTTCCAGCAGAACTCACAATCATCTTACAATGGGATCAATCTCAAATTATTTTAAATAGAAAGTATTGGACAGAGAAAGAAAACATGTTAACTGTAAGGATAGTGGCTCATAGGCCGGGCGGTGGTGGCGCACGCCTTTAATCCCAGCACTCGGGAGGCAGAGGCAGGCGGATCTCTGTGAGTTCGAGACCAGCCTGGTCTATCTACAGAGCTAGTTCCAGGACAGGCTTCAAAGCCAGAGAAACCCTGTCTTGAAAAACCAAAAAAAAAAAAAAAAAAAAAAAAAAGGATAGTGGCTCATAACTCTAATCTTAGCCCTAGAGAGACTGAGGCAGAAAGATTGCCCATAAGGTTGAGGCTAGCCTGGGCTAGAGAGTGAGGTCTGGACTACAAAACAAGAAAGATAGATGTTGTGCAATTTGATATCAAAACTCACTTAATTCCTCTGTGCCTTATTTTCCTCTGTTGGGAGACAAAGTAAGAACTGGCGCTCATGATGGACACAAAGCTGATTAGCTCAGGATGGGCCCTCTGGCCTGTCCGTGATTCGTGGGTCTCAGAAACTGGTCCCATCCTCCACCTCCTCTTGTGACCTGATGGAACATGACTCTAGCATGTCAGCTCGGGATCTCAGTTGACTTTTGAAAATTACAAGTTGCAGAGTTAAAATCTTAGGATTCCTGCGCAATCTTTGGACCATATCTATCTGTGTGTGGGCAGGTAGTGATGTGGATGGGAACCTGCTCAAAAACTGTTACTTCCCAAAAGTCTTATTTGTTTTGCCCCACCTCCTGTGTTCCAGCATTTCTTTCTGAATCCTGGTTCTCTGTACTCAAGCCTCCTGTGTCACTGCCATGTGGAGAGAGGACCCAGACACTTGGCCTGACTTTGCTTGACCTTTACAGTATGGCCACGCCTCTTAATTGCCCTGGGTCCTCTAACCTCCCTGCCTTCCCATACATGGGCTGTCTGCACATACCTCTTGCCATAGTTGCTGGCAGATTCCTTTTCCGCAGTTCTGCATGAACTAGCCGGAGTGGCCCTTTGTGCTCAGCACCTTGTTCATTCCTCACAGTTGGCTGCCTTTGGGGGCACTTGACTCAATGCCTATTTGCCTATGGCCTCATCTGAGGATCTCTACCATCAGAACATTGAGTTTCCATAGAGCTGTCTCCACAGTCTTCTCCAGCCTGCTTTGCAGGACCCTCTGCCTCCCACATATGCTTCTGTGCCCTCTGGTTTCCACTTTACTCTGGCTCCCATTGGAATGAGAGTCCCTTGGGACTCTTGAAAGACAAATCTGTTACTGTCTGTCCCCCAGCCCAAGGCCTGTGCCGTAAGTTGGGTTGTGGGGTGGGTGGGACAGCCCTGTAACTTGTGGAACTGACTGCCTTCTGCCTGCCCTGCAGATTCACATGGTATACAGTAAGCGCTCTGGGAAACCCCGTGGTTATGCCTTCATCGAGTATGAGCATGAACGAGACATGCACTGTGAGTACCTGTGCCTTTGCCTTTTCTTCTGACCCTCTCACCTCTGCTTCCCGGCCTCTTCCCAGTCGTCTGTTCCCTCCCCTGCCATACCTGACTTTAGCATTGTTTCTTCTCCCTCTGTTTCTGATATATCTTTTTTTTTATATATATATATATATATATACGTGTTTTTTAAAAATCAAAAACAAATCCCCCACAACGTGTGTGTGAGCCCAGGGAGGTAAGTGTCACACGTTGAACCTCTGGCCAGGAGGGCACTGGGTGAGGTATGGGGGCAGCTGGAGGTGGGGGAAGGTGTCGGATTTGGGGAGCTTCTCCCTGTTGGGCCCCCACTGGAGTTGGGGCCGCCAGGTTGGAGTGAGAGCTGGCCTTTGAACCAGTCTAATCCTCCCCCAGTAGAACTGGGCTAGGCCACCCGACCCTCCACCTCCCTCCCCAGCCCCCACCCAGTTCTCATCAAGCAGTGATCTGGTGGGCATGGTTAGCACCCACCCCCACAGCTACAAAGCCCCATTGAGGCTGCGCGGCGTCCACTTGGGCAGGGCTGGGTGGGTGGGGGTGGGCAGGGCTGCGGCGTGTCCAGGGGCCGCCGTATTAATTGACTGTTCTTATTGTCACTGCAGCCACCACGCAGCTGGCTTGCAGCTGATGCTTACGCTCCCCTTACAACACCTCAGTGTATGGTTGGTATAAGGGTTTGTATCATGGGTAAGATCACAGCACTGCACACCAGCCCAGCTTAGCCAGGCAGCTTAGGAACAGTGAGGCTTCCCTTCCCACCCTAGTTACCCTTCAGTGTCCCTTCACCCACAGCCCTTTCCTCATTTGGGTGCCCTCTACCCCTCTTGACCCCCATCCACATGCTCTCTGGTAATCTCTCTGATCCCCAGGGGTAGGGTGGACCTCAGTGGGAGAGGCACTGGCCTACATGCATAGTCGGGCTCCACCCAGCCCCTGACATTTGGGGCCATGTTGACAATACTAAAGTTGGGGTGTTCTGGGGCCAGGGCTCTATATGGAGCCCTTCAGCCTGACCCTCCCTGCCCTATGATTTCTGTGGGGTTGTCACCATAGTGGTCTTGGAGAGACTCTGACTTCTAGTTTGGGGTACTGTGTCCCTTCTATCTTCCTTGGCATGGTGGGAGCCTCCTGAGAAGGCAACTGTGATGCCCAGTGCCTGAGCTCCCCAAAGTGCATGGATTGGGGTTCAGGGTATGGGGGTTGGAACAGGCTTCAAACAACTGAAGGTGTGGTAGTTTTTACTAAACCTGTACTGAGGCAGAAGAGAGGGAAAGAGAGAAAGGCCTAGACTGACACAATTACATGGTCTTCTTGCCGTTTCCTGGGTTGGGCCTCCTGGGGTTTGGGATGGGGAACCTGAGCAGGGTTCCTGTACTTGACAGACCTCAGTTCTCAAGTTCCCTCCCCTCTCCTCTGCTCTTGGGGTTAGGGGCCAATTGGCCCCTCCTGGAGCATGGAAATCATTCCTGGATCCCAGATGTGTCCCTTGTGTGCCAGCCTCAGCTGCTGCCACTAGTTGGGAGGGCAATTGGAATTGTGGTGGAGAAGCCTGACCCCAGTGCTAAGAGTCAGTCAGACCAGTGCCTAGTGGAGTGTGACTGTTTCCGGAAGTGGTGAGGTGGCAGCTGCTTTGAGGCCTTTAGGCCTGATGTTTAAGGTCAAGCAGGATAGCCCTAGGGCTTCCAGCCTAGGCTCAAGTCAGTCCTCTGTGAGACTCTGAGGTCCCTTTACTTCCTCTATCCACCTGTCTTTAGGTGTTGTGGGAAATGTAGTCTCTCCCTCTCAGGGCTCCCAAGACCTGGTTACCTTCCCTGTAGGTTTAACTACCCCAATGGTGGTGGGTGTGGGGTCTGTGTGAGTGCTCAGGTAAGCTTGGGGTCTCCAGGTAAGCAGTCCCGTGTCCCACCCCCACCCCACCCCCGGGAAGCCCGCCTCCTCGCCAGGCCCCCAGGAGTTGCCGAGCCCCCCCCATCCCGCTCGGTTTGGACACCCGCAAGGCCGGCATCGGTAAATGGCACCTTTTTCTCTTCCTCTGGTTGTTATTGGGGGGGAGCGGGCAGGGGTGGGGCAGGGTATTGTGGTTGGTGAGCACAGTTCCTTAGGCCAGGGCTGGAACCTGGATAGGGAAGGGACTTTTGGCCTTAACAGCCCTGCCTGATGACAGGCTTGCACTCTGGGCCTCCATACTCTGTCTTAAACTCCTCAACTTCCCTGAGGGCTCAGGCTGGGCTGTATACCCTGCGGCCATTGAGCTTGACCTGGAGGACAGAGCTATCCAGGCTAGGTGGTGGCAGGGTCAGTCTGCTCAGGTAAGGCAGGGTTTTAAGTAGCACGGCACATGTACCTCTGGGCCTAGCCAGGGTCCTTGGAGGCCCCTGGGGAGCTCAGCCCCCACTTCTGTCCCTGCCAGTTCCTTAAGGTCTCCATTCCTGTTCATTTCTGATCTGATGTCTGTTACCTCGCACTGACCTCCCTATGAAAATACAGAGAAAGAAAACTGGTGTGGTCTGGGTGTGGAGGGGCCCAGTGGGCCTCCTGCCTCAGCGTGGTGTCTAGGGTGCATGCCTGGGTGTGGAGGGGCCTAGCCAGCCTCCTGCCCAGCATGGTGTCTAGGGTGCATGCCTGGGTGTGGAGGAGCCCTCCCCACAGCAGAGGCCAGCATTCAGCTAACCTCCAGTTTCTTTGCAGCAACTTTGGCCGCCCTGGCAGGAGGGGGCTGCTCCATCATGTGGGAGCTGGGGGTGGCCAGGGTGAATGTTTTGCCCCCCCAGTGACATTTGGGGATGCTTAAAAGGAATTGGAATGGATGGAGCAGGCCCTTCAGGGTGGGAAGAGGGCTGTCTGGCTGTTGGTTGCCTGGCTGACTGGTGGGAGTGTGAGTGTGTGTGCAGGTGGATTTGAGGGGAAGGGATGCTGTTGCATGGATCCTTGTCTGACTAGAGCACCTTCTGGGGAATCCCCCTCCCCCCACATCTGTTGCAGCCGCTTACAAGCACGCAGATGGCAAGAAGATAGATGGCAGGAGGGTCCTTGTGGATGTGGAGAGGGGCCGGACTGTGAAGGGCTGGAGGCCCCGGCGTCTAGGTGAGTACATTTTGCCCTCTGGGTTCCTGGACCTGTTTGTAGGTCATTTTGCCTTCAGTCTCCGCACCCATATGTTGCTTGTTCTCCATTTCCAGCTTGTCTTCTCTCATCAGCTTCATGGCTTTAGACACTGGTGTACACACAGACACCTACACATGAGTGCCCAAGCATACCCTGGTCTTTCCTGGATGAGTGATTGATCAGCAGCAGCTCTTGTGGGAGTAACTTCAGCACTGACCTCAGCACCTTATGCCTAGTGGATTTGGTATCACAGGCTAGGTTTGAGAGTGTCATTGCCTTCTAGCTTTGCTCTTGCTCTCGCTAAATGGCCTCTTCATCTACTCCCTGGCTTCATGTACTCACTAGCCTAGTTTCTGCCTTCATATTTGGAGCAAGAGGGCGGCAGCCTGTGCCCTGACCCTGTCTCTGTCCCCTCACTGCCTTTATAGTTGTCATTGTCTGTCTCCATCAGGGTTGTTATTGTGAGAAGTCTTAAAATACATTTGAAGCTGGGCGGTGGTGGTGCACGCCTTTAATCCCAGCACTCTGGAGGCAGAGGCAGGCGGATCTCTGTGAGTTCGAGACCAGCCTGGTCTACAAGAGCTAGTTCCAGAACAGGCTCCAAAACCACAGAGAAACCCTGTCTCGAAAAAACCAAAAAAAAAAGATAAATAAATAAAATAAAAAATACATTTGAGGATCCTGAAGCATAAGGAAAGGAAGGTCCTGCTGATGCTGAGCTCTTGTCTCAGTCTCAGGCCCCTGATGTCAATGGACCTTACCAAGAGAACCTTGAGGCTGGGCATTGAGATTGTGCTGTTGTCTCTGTATGTTTGCTCATCTAATGGTTCACTATTAGGCTCTGCCTAGGTTGCAGGTCTTGTGTGCCAGGTGCTCCTCTGTCTTGGGCAGCTTTACCTGCCTTTGCTTTCACCTGTGCGCCTGTGCCGGATTGACATAACACCTCAACCCCCAGGGGCCTCCAGTTCTTAGAAAAAAGATGAGTTCTTGAGACTTTGTGCAGTGTTGGGAGATTCCTGAAGTCTCAGAACCAGCCTGTTGTCTGACGTACAGATTTGTGAGAGTGTGGGTCATCTTCAGCCACAGGCGGACGTGGAGCCCGTGTGAAGCTTTGTGTAGCACCTGTCCACATGCAGTCACAAGTATTTTATTACTTGGGTATAGCTCTGAGACAGGCTTTCAACTTTGAAGCCCAAGGTGATCTTCCTGCCTCCACCTTCTGAGTGTTGAAATTACATGCCTGGCTGTTTATTTTTAAAGAATGAGACGTTTGTTTAACTAGGTTTCTGAGGTTTCAGTCCATGGTCTAACTGGCTGTGTTGCTTTTGGACTTGTGGCAAGTCAGATGTGAAGAGTAGTGGACGGAAGGAACTCAGCTCATGTATTTCTTTTTAAAGATGTTGACATCCTCTTGTATTGATGATGTAGCCCATTGTTAACTTGTGATCCAGTAGCTGGAGGTCTGGGTTCATCCTTTTCCTATTCCTGGTTTTAACAACCTTGCCTTTGACTGACCGGGAAGTGTCTCTAGACACTCTTCTGGTGGGTGGTGCAGGAAACCACAGGCACAGGATTCCCAGCCATGAGCCTTCCTTGTCAGATCACTGGAATCAAGTGGCTCATTAATGGCTCCCCATTTGAAATATGAGTGCTGCCTGCTCCTTGGTGCTATTGGTCAGGTATGTGCCACCTTTGTAGACAGGGTTAAATCTGTGCAAGTTCAGAATCTGAAGGGGCTGTCGTGGTTTTCTTGCACAGTTGGTGAACTTGAAACCTGTCTGACCGATGCTGGTGGCCTATGACAATTCAGTGGAGTGGCATTTTGTGTTGAGCAAGGCAGGATCTGAGTTGGTGCTTTGAGACTGATGGGGGAGTACAAGGTACAGAGACAAGGAGAAAAAGCTTAACTCCAGGGAAGATATATGTAAGAGTTATGGCTCTTGTGGGAGGCCAGAGTACAGCTGAGGAGTCTGGAAATGACGGATCCCCTGGGAAGCAGCTCCCTGTGGCAGGTCTTCCAGTTTTTCTATTCTTTGAAAATATAAGATCTCTTGGGCTGGAAAGATGGCTCAGAGGTTAAGAACACTGCCTGCTCTTCCAAAGGTCCTGAGTTCAATTCCCAGCAACCACATGGTGGCTCACAACCATCTGTAAGGAGATCTGGTGCCCTCTTCTGGCCTGCAGGCATACATGGAGGCTGAACACTGTGTACATAATCAATAATTCTTAAAAAACAAAAAAAGAAAGAAAATGTAAGGTCTCAGCGTGTAGCCTTGAGTGGCCTAAAGCTCATTGTGTAGACTAGGCTGGACTCACACTCATCTACCTGCCCTGTCTTCCCAAGTATGGGATTAAGGGGTGTAACATTACCTAACCTCTTTCAGCTTTTCTCTGGACTCACACTTTGGATATTGTGAACAAAAATGCAAGTTGTTGGTGCACTAGCCTAGAGTCTGAGGTCTCAGGTGAGGTTGGCAAGCTTGGGAGGAATGAAAATTCTTGTTCGGGTGTCTGAGAGCTCTAGCACCTTATGAAAGCCTTACATGAAAACAGGCTGTTCTGTGGCAAGGAGACATGGAAATGATTGGCATGGGATTGTGCACCATAGCTACCAGTAGAGGTATTTGGGGTTTTTCCACTATTTAGGAACCCCTCTCAAGTTTGCCGTTTTTGCTCCATTCCCACTGACCCTGTGTTCCTTGGCCCATAGGAGGTGGCCTTGGTGGGACCAGAAGAGGTGGTGCAGATGTGAACATCAGGCATTCTGGCCGAGATGACACTTCCCGATATGATGAGAGGTAAGGTTGGGCACCTGGTTTCTTGGGACAAGACAGTAATGGGGGTGCCCTGCCACACACTGCTAACCTTATCTAGGCCGGGCCCCTCCCCACTTCCACACAGGGACCGGGACCGGGACCGTGAGCGGGAGCGCAGAGAAAGAAGCCGAGAGCGAGACAAGGAGAGAGAACGGAGACGCTCCCGCTCTCGGGACCGGAGGAGGCGCTCCCGGAGTCGAGACAAGGATGAGCGGCGCAGATCCAGAGAGAGGAGCAAGGACAAGGACAGAGACAGAAAGCGCCGAAGTAGTCGGAGCCGAGAGCGAGCACGCAGGGAGCGGGAGCGAAAAGAGGAGCTTCGAGGTGGTGGTGGCGGTGGTGGTGGTGGTGGTGGTGGCGGCGGCGACATGGCTGAACCCTCTGAAGCTGGTGATGCAGCTCCTGATGATGGGCCTCCTGGAGAGCTTGGCCCTGATGGCCCTGATGGCCCAGAGGAGAAGGGCCGGGATCGAGACCGGGAGCGACGTAGGAGCCACCGAAGTGAGAGGGAACGTCGCCGGGACCGAGACCGTGATAGGGATCGAGAGCACAAACGGGGGGAGCGGGGCAGTGAGCGGGGCAGGGATGAGGCTCGGGGTGGGGGTGGCAGTGGTCAGGACAATGGGCTAGAAGGGCTAGGTAGTGATGGTCGAGACATGTACATGGAGGCAGAGGGTGGTGATGGGTATATGGCCCCGGAAAATGGATATCTGATGGAGGCAGCTCCCGAATGAAGATGCTTCCTGTGTTGTGGACATGCTTCTGTTTCGCTGTCTGCCTTCCTAGCCTTTCCACCATGGCTTGTCCTCTGAGGTAGAAGTTTTTTTGTTGTTTTTTTGTTCTGATCCCTTGGATTTAAAAATAAAATTAATTTCATGATTAATAGTGGGCACCTGGTGTATTACTGCACTTGCTCTCTTCCCAGAAGGTTGTCGCTGTACATTTTCCTGCCCCTCTGGGTGTACTAATTCTAGAGCACATTTTGCAACCTGGAGTAGAGGCTGTGCTCAAGTCACCAGGACTGCTTGTCAGGTCAGATAGGGAACAATGAGAGAACAGTAGGCCAAGAGGCAGGGTGCCAGCCAGGATGGCACAGGCGTGTGGGTAGGAAGCATGTCTGCTCATAAAGTGTGCTAATGAGATAGCCATCAGCAGTTGAGATGTGCATATACCTTCCTGGGAGGAAGACAAAGGTGGGGGAGCTTTGAGTCTGGTGGGCCCTGAGGAAGCAGTGGGTAGCCTGGCGTGGTCCTGAAGAAAGGCTACGGCAGCCATTTAGATCTGACTGACAGACTCCAGTCTGCACATAACCAAGAGTACCACAGATAACTGCCCTAACGGGAAACTTGACATGCGTGCCTGTGGATCTCCCCGGGATTGACTGAATGTCTCACTGTAGAATGCTTAGGGCGGCAGAAACTTGTGAAAGGCATTGGAGGATGACCAGTGGGGACATCAGTTCCTTTCTTAAGGAATTGATACGGCTTAAGTATAATATGGCCTTCACATGGGATATTTGTCTCCAACTGTTGGGGTGGCTGTGGGTTTTAAGAGGAAGGACCCGGTTAGAGGAAATAAGTTCTTGGGAATATGCTGTGCTGTTTCCTGCTCATGAGATGAGAGCACCTGCCTCAGGCTCCTGCCAAGTGTGCGCGGCTGAGTGACTGCACTGAGATCTCTGAAGTGGTGAGTGGATATGAAGTTGTGTATGCCAAGTGCTATATGGTTATTTTTCTGGGGAGGTGGGAAATAGAGCTGGAGACTGACAGACCAAATGTCCAAGCTCTGCTTGGTGAACAGATTCATTGGGAAGCGCTCCCCAAGAGATTCTGTGCAGTTGTAGAGGATGTACTGACACTCTTATTTTGGGGGCACCAACAATTTGTCCCCATCTCCCAGCTATCAATGTATTTTGTGGATGATCATGGTTTTGCCTTCAAAATGGGTGCTTATTACTGGTGGGAAACAACGACTGTATTCACAGCCTTGAAAAGACTGTAGAAACGCGAAACTCCTGTAGGTTTCCTGGGAGGCCCTGGAATCTCTCCTTGTGGAGGCGTGGTGAGATTTCAGCAGCCACACTGCTCTGGTGGAGTGCCTCCCACCACATGCCAGGGTGGTCACTAGGAGACGGACCAGGATAGGAATACAAAATCAAGGATTTAGGCCATAGTATTCAGCAGCCACTTGGAATTTCATAGGCTTGTTGGGAAAAGGACTTGTGAGGTAACAAGAAGGGTAGGTAGAAGATGCAGGGCCACTGAAGCGAAAGCAGAAAGTAAAGAATTAGCAAGTCTGAGGTTGACAGTTTAAATTGTTTCCATTTCTATGGCAGTCTCTGTAGCCATTGCTGTCCTGGAACTCACTAGATAGACCAGTTAGACCAGGCTAGCCTCACAGAAATCTACCTACCTCCTTCTGCCTCTTGAGTGCTGGGATTAAAATCATGTGAGCACACTCAACTCTGAGGTTCGTGGTTTAGTAGGTGAGCTGGGCGTGGTGGCAGTGGCAGGCAGATCACATGACAGCCCAGTCTCTACTGAGTTCCAAAACAGCCACATCTACAGAGAAAATTACACATCTTTGGTGTGTGTATGGGGGGAGGGAAGTATTTTAGTAGATGGATTTAGGAATTAGTTTAGATACCAAAACACCCAAATTTCTTGTCATGAACCCCGGAAATGCTGGAAAGATGGACAAATTTAATGAAAACTCCTTTTGGCTTAGGAATTGACTTAAGTGAATGAATGAAGGATTCAAGAAAATCAATTCAAAACTGGCACATGCCTTTAATCCTAGCACTTGGGAGGCAAGAGCAGGCAGATCACTGAGTTTTGAGGCCAGCCTGGTCTACAGAGTGAGTTTCAGGACAGGCTCCAAAGCTACATAGAGAAATCCTGTTGGGGGAGAAAAAAAAGACAAATCAGTACAAATGGAAGTAGATGGCAGTTCCTAGAGAAGTTGACCCAGGCTGGCAAGAAGACTGAAATTTCCAACTTTGGGAATTATAAAAAGAAAATTAAGGGGCTAGAGCAATGGCTCAGAGGGCTCATAACCATCTATAATGAGATCTGGTACCCTCTTCAGGGGTGAAGGCATACAGGCAGGCAGAACACTATACATAATAAATTTTTTTTTTTTTAAAGCCAGTTGTGGTATGAGAAGATCATGAATTTAAAGTCAACTGGGACAAGCAAGTCACTGTCTTTAAAAAAAGTAACTACAAGCCAGGCGGTGGTGGTGCATGCCTTTAATGCCAGCACTCGGGAGGCAGAGGCAGGCGGATCTCTGTGAGTTCGAGGCCAGCCTGGTCTACAAGAGCTAGTTCCAGGACAGGCTCCAAAACCACAGAGAAACCCTGTCTCGAAAAACCAAAAAAAAAGTAACTACAACTCCTGTTGTGTTTGAGGCTTGGAAAGAAGCTGAGGATGTAGGGTAAAGAAGGGAAGCTTGTAAAAGGCACCAACAAGCAAGTACCTCTTGAAATAGCAGCTCACAAGCCGGGCGGTGGTGGCGCACGCCTTTAATCCCAGCACTCCGGGAGGCAGAGGTAGGTGGATCTCTGTGAGTTCGAGACCAGCCTGGTCTACTCACAGCACAGCTTGAGCCCCACACTAAGGATGTCACAGGCAAACATGGATTAAACCAAAAGCTGTGACCACCTAGGCATTCACAAGAGGTCACTGTGTGCTGTGCTGGGCCAATATACACAAAGTCATAAAGTAAATTTTAATTTGTTTTGTTTTTGGAGACAGAGTTTCTCTGTAGCTTTGGAGCCTGATCTGGAATTTGCTCTGTAGAACTTAGGATCAGTGATCACTTCCTTAGCCAAGGGGTGGCTGTCCAGTTTTTTGCTAGTCCCTGCTACTCAGAGTGCCTCAGAAGGTTAAGGACAATACTCTGTCCCTCAGCTAAAGACAGGAAAGCAGAAACTAAGCTCCATAAAAGCTTCTGAAGCAGGTACCTGGTTGTTTGGTTCAGGTTGCTGCCTTTGAAGCCAGGCATGGTAGCTGAAACCTTAAATCTTGGGAGGCTGAGGTAGGAGGCCAAGGCCGTCTTTGGCTCTCTGACGAGATGGGTAGTTAGGGAAGGCTCAGTGACTTCTTGTCATTGGCACTGCTACCATTGTGAGCGCTGTGGTGGAGACACCGTTTTCTGACCACATCCCCACCCCACTAAGCCAGAATCACAGCCGGCAGCAACATTCTGTATCAGTGACCACCCCTCTTTAAAACAGCCGCTCTTCTCCCTGCCTAGCTTTCCTCCTACTCCCCCATTCTTTCCTTGTTCCTGCACTCCTCTCCCCTTGTCTTAACACCGGAGACAGCCAGCAGCACCTTCTGGCCTCCAGTTCCCAGGCCCCTTTCAGACATCACAGGCCCAATAAAGCATCTGTAGTCTTAAGCTGGCCAACTGATGGTCTTCCTGCCTCCACAGGCTGGGATTCCAGAAGTGCACCATCACACGGGGGTATGCAATACTGGAGCCTGAACCCAGGGCCTCAGGGCCTTCTGCTTGCTAGGCAAGTTCTGTCAGCTGAGCTACATTCCCAGCAGCAGCAGCACAGTCCTCTTAAGTTGAAAAGATCTGCATGCACTCCACACAGCCACCATTGAACAAATGGTAGCCTGCACACATTAATACTTCCATTGCACCTCTCGACCCAAACAGGCATGTTTCACATTAGTCTACCGGTCTCCTGGCCTCAGCTTATTGCGACAGCATCCTCCTGCCACTTCTGCAATCCAGACTTCTTGGGTGCCCCCCAGAGATCTTCAGTTACACACTTGACGATCCTATGTCACTTTTAGGGATTTATATGAAAATACAAATCCAACATGTAAATGACAGTACAAGCTCTCTTGTGCTATCATCGTGATTTCCCAGCCTCTTGGGCGCTTTGGGTGACCTAGGCCTTATGGCTCCTTGACTTTCTCTTCCAAAAATCTCTGTGAGCTGTGAAGGTTCCTGGTCAGGTCTGTTTCTGTGTCTCTGTCAGTCTCTCTCTGTATAGACAGGGTCTCGTGTATTTCTGGCAGCTCTGAAACTTGTTATATACATGAGGCCCGCCTTTAAAGCCTCTGCCTCCAGAGTGCTGAGATTAAAGGTGTGCGCCACCAAGCTGTGAGCTGTGTGTGTAGCTGAAGGTGGTGACCTTGCATAGAGTTCTTCCTGCCTCCACTTCTGAGTGTTGGGACTACAGGCGTGCATTACCACCCGTGACTTATACGCTCCTGGGTATGCGACCCAGAGTCTTGAGCATGCTAGGCTAGCACTCTACTGACTTAGTTACATCTTCAACTTCAGATTTCATTGTTCTGGTTTCTGGATACAGGCTCTTGGTATGTATCCCAGGCTTTCTAGTCACAGCAATCCTCTTTTCCCAGGCTCCTGGAAAGCTGCAGGCCCTGTAGCGGGTCCTGCAGAGCCCTGGAATCCTGAGAAACCATGCCCCCTAGACTTGTCAGTGTGGAAATGAGGGGGAACTACCGAAAGGGCACAGATATGCCCTAAGGAGCAAAGCAGCACACCAACATTGTAACAGGAAGATAACAACCAGAACAAACCCATGCAATCATCTGGTAGTGATGTGGCACGGGGCGGGGGGGGGGGGGGGGGGGGGGGAGGGGGGGAGCAAGGCACGCGGAGGACGAAGGTCTCGCAAGTCCCCCAAGTGGGAGGGGCCCCTGCGTGGCACCGCCTCAACGTCAGTGGTGAGGGCAGAGGCTCAAACTGTTGGTAGCCGTGTGGGCGGGGCCTCGCGCTGCGCCTCCTTGCCGGCACCTGGTGGGCGGGGCCTCGTGCGGCACCTCCTCCTCGCTGTCGCCCGGGCGGGTGGCTTGCGTTGGCCGCGATATGGCTGCACTGGTGGAGCCGCTGGGACTGGAGCGGGGTAGGCGCTCGGGGGGTCCAGTCCGGTTTCTAAGCTCAGTGGGCCGCGCCAGTCAGATGCCGGGGGACAGGCGAAGTCAGGGTGGGCGGGGCGCGGCCTACGGGCGTGGGAGGGTCTGGGGCGGAGCGCACCAACAACACCCCGCCTGGGGTTGGGGTCCAGGGGACCGGCAGGGCCGACGATGGATTCCAGCCTGACCTGGGTCGTCCTTCCTGCTGAGTTCGCTGTTCCCTCTGCGTTCTGCAGATGTGTCCCGGGCCGTGGAGCTGCTGGAGCGGCTGCAACGCAGCGGAGAGCTGCCCCCGCAGAAGCTGCAGGCCCTGCAGCGGGTCCTGCAGAGCCGTTTCTGTTCTGCCATCCGTGAGGTGAGCACCTTGGAACTGTGTGAGTTGTAGTTTACTAGCGCTGGTCGGCGGGGCCCGTGACGGGCAAGTGAACGCAGACAATTGTGTCCAGGGCTGTGAACTGGCATCTCCCTGATGCTGCCGCGTCCCCCACCCCCCAGGTGTACGAACAGCTCTATGACACGCTGGATATCACTGGCAGCGCTGAGGTGCGGGCTCACGCCACAGCCAAGGTAGGCGCCTGTCCCTGCAACTCTGGGTGACCACGAAAGGCACAGTGCCCTCCCAAAGCTAGCCGTTCATACGCCTTCCTTCTCATTTGCGCATCTCTTACACCCTATGAAGATTTATTTATAATGCCCTTTAAATAACTGCACATTTTTAACTTGAATGCACATGAGATTCTCTTTAGCAACAGGCGAGGAAACTGACCTCACTTTTCTGCCGTAAAGATAACCCTAAAAGACGATCCAGTTGGATATCGTGAACAGGGACATCTATCCAAACTGCAGTGCCCCACTCTTCTTGTTACTGCCAGCAGACTCAGTTCTGTCCCCATCTGACCCCTAGGGTGGGGGCTAGTTTGTCTGAAAACAAGATTGGCAGGTGCAAAATACTGAGGACATACCTGGCTTGTGGAAGAATGCAACTGTTCTCACAGGTTTTAGTCACCTGGCGGGAGTCCCCTGCTTGACCTTTGAACCCTGGCTGAAGTGCCCCTTTCTCAAGGGGCCAGGGTCTCTCACATCAAGGCACCTTCTCTCTTCCAGGCCACAGTGGCTGCCTTCACAGCCAGTGAGGGCCATGCACATCCCAGGGTCGTGGAACTACCGAAGACTGATGAGGGTTTGGGCTTCAACATCATGGGTGGCAAAGAGCAGAACTCACCCATTTACATCTCTCGAGTCATCCCCGGAGGCGTGGCTGATCGCCATGGTGGCCTCAAGAGGGGAGACCAGCTGCTGTCCGTGAATGGTGTGGTGAGTGGGGCCGCACAGTGTCTGTATGGAAGCACTGGATGGTTTTTCCCTCCACACAGGGAGCACAGCTTTTGTAGACACTGCTGGCTCTCAAGGACTTGAGAGCATGCTAGGGGACCAGTCCAGTGTAGAGGATGGAAGGTTTTATAGGAGGAACCTTTGGAGTGGATGCTGAAGGATGGGTAGTTCTCAAGAGGGTGGTTCTGGCTGAGAACGGATAGGGTTGGTAATTGCACTTCCCTGGCCTGAGGAGAAAGGTTGGCTCTGATAGAAGTCTGGGCCACCCAACATCCTGAACCCTAGTAGTTAGAATCCTAGAATGCACCACGGAGGAGGTAGTTTGGCCAGAAAAGCTGGGCTTTTGTTACTGGGCTGTGAGAACAGTAGGCTTAGGGAGTGTCAAGGCCTCTCCAGGATCTGGGAGGACAAGAACAGGTTCCATGACCTGCTTCATTGACTAGGACTCTAAGCTGTACTGACATGACAGGTTTTAGGGTGCAGGTGCTGAATCTCAAGTTGGTAATCCACTGGGGAGGGGATAAGGCCCTGGAAATTTGACCCTAGCAGCCTTCTCACTATCCACTGGTCCCGTGTCCTGGGTAGGGTGGTAAGGGCAGCGGTTTGGGTCAGCAGTCTGTGCGAGGCCTGCCCTGCAGAGTGTGGAGGGCGAACACCATGAAAAAGCCGTGGAACTCCTGAAGGCCGCCCAGGGCTCAGTGAAACTGGTGGTGCGGTACACCCCACGGGTGCTGGAGGAGATGGAGGCCCGCTTTGAGAAGATGCGATCTGCCCGGAGGCGCCAGCAGCACCACAGCTACACGTGAGCCTCGCACCCACTCTCCCCCTGCTGCCGTCCCCAGCCCCAAACTCCCAAGCCAGGCCAGTGATCCCGGTGGTCCTTTATCCCTGGCTCTTCACAGGGGCTTCCTGACCCTTGACCCCTACCATGGTAGCCAAGGCCCTGGGACTCTGGCTTCCTAATCTCAGAATCCCTGTGTCTGCTTTTCTGAACCGTTGTTTCCAGAACCTCAGCCTTAAACATCTCATGCCCCACTGAACCTCCTCTGAGCCTGAACTTCCCCTCTCCACATCCTTGCAGGTCTTTGGAGTCCCGAGGCTGAAATCAGCAGAACCCTCCACCTCCCCTGTACAGTATTATTTATTGTCACTGGCACCTTATTTAAAGATCTTTAACCCTCACCAAGTGTCTTGTGTGTCTGTCGCGCATCCTGGAATAGTGACTGTGGAGGAGGAGGATGAAGCTGAGGTTAAAACCAAGCTCTTTGCAGTATGGGTAGCGAGATCGACTCTGCTCGAGCAGCACTGAAGACAGGTTGGCCGGCTTCCCAGAGACTAATCGGCCCAAGGCTGCGTCTAAATGAATGCCAGGGCGCACTACTTTAGACCACTGTCCCCAACACTTCAGAGGTTCGGAAGGAGAGGAGGGTTTGGTAGGGTCTCCCGCTGCCGGTAGGGCGCGGGAGTCTTGAAACGCAGCAGGAGCTCTGCCTCTGTAGGCGTGGCGGAGCGAACTATCCGCTGGGGGAGCCCAGCGGGCCGTGCCACCGTCTGAGAGGGAGTCGGTAGCGGGGCGCGTGCAATTCCCCAGACGGGCGCAGGGGTGCGGAGTACCAGGCACTCACCACCCGTCGGCCACTCGCCTCACCTCCAACCGAGCACATCCTTCCGGGAGCCGCCCTTGCCTTTAAAAAAAAAAAAGATTCCCACCATGAACGTTGAATTCCCAACCCGCCACCCAGCCCTCCTGTCCCGTGAGATGCGCGCTGCCGCGGGAACACGGGGTCGCGACTAGCGCTCCACGCGCACTACAAGATTCAGGTGACATCATCCTCTGCCGGGCTCCGCCTCCATCCCAGGCCGCCGCACGCTGCATACTTATTGGTCGCTGCACCATGAGTCCCGCCCCCAGCTCTCCGCCCGCGCGGCCCCACCCTCTCGATGCAGAGGCGGGGCCTGGTCACCGGCCGGCACGGACGCTAATTCTCATTGGCCACTCAGCGCCGTCCGTCAGTCTTCTGTTAAAGGGGCCACGACCGCCTGGGATCTGTTGGGGGAGGGGGAGGGAGGAGAAATTTTTTGGGGGGAAGAAGGTGGGATTGGGGGGGCGCTGGTGGGCACCCCTGGATCTGGCGACTGCGGCCTCGCGGGGGGAGGCTGTACGGTGACAGGGGCAGGGGGCTATTTTAGGGAATAAGAAGGCTGTGAGACCGTGAGGGGGAGGGGGGTCCCCAGCGCCGAAGCCGGAGCAAGAGACGCTGAGCCCGCGCTAGCGGCGTAGACAGGGCTCCAGAGCTCCAGATCCGGGCCCCGGCCGCCGCCAGGGGCCCCACCCGGTGCCCCTACCCCACCCCGCGTCCCTACTGCAGCCCAGCTCCTCCCGCAGTCGCCGCGGACCAGGTAGGTAAGAGCCCGGCCCAGCCTGCCCGGCAGCGCCCACCCCGGGGACCCCTGGGCTAGCCTCCCCCACTCACTTGCTCGAAATCCTGCATTCCCATCTAC
Source organism: Microtus oregoni (assembly GCF_018167655.1). Classification (NCBI taxonomy): domain Eukaryota; kingdom Metazoa; phylum Chordata; class Mammalia; order Rodentia; family Cricetidae; genus Microtus; species Microtus oregoni. The sequence continues at coordinate 44,101,640 of NW_024543059.1, forward strand.
ATCCCAAGGGAACCCAGAGTCCAGATTTCACAAGCCAACCCAGGAGAACCAGGCGTGTCCCTTCTCGGAGCCCAGAGTCCCCAGCCGAACCCTGGTATCTCAGGCGGGTTGCCTCCTTTTGCCTCCTCCAGGGCCCAGAAGCCTGAATCCCCTTAGTCTAGATCCCCCCTTTGGGCCCAGTCCTGGGAGCTCCAGACACTGGCCACCGCTGCACGGCTACCTCTATTGCTTCCGAATCGTTCTCCCATTCGCGCCCCCACCTTCTGGCTGGAACAGCCGGCAGCGTTCCTCCGTCCAGGCCGGCTCGCCCTGGAAACAGGCCGGCGCTGGAGCTGTCCATGGTCAGCTCTCGGTAGCCTCGCCTCCCCCTTCTCCTGCCACAGCCGCCCAGAAGGGGGTGCAGGCGGCGTGGGGATCCCCCTAACCGCGCCTTTGACCTGGGGATCCCCGGCGCCCCACCACCCCTAGCTGGGCCGCAGGGTTCTCATGTTTAGGCACCCTAGCTTTCCGGACTCTGGCTGCTTCACTTCAGGGCTTTTGAATGTCCCTGCCCAGGACGCTTTAGAGACCTTGTCATGGAACCTCCAGCTCCCACCTGGTTCTGAAGGGCTGTTGGTACCCAACATCTGCTGACCCTGAGTAATCGCCGTCACCCTATTCAGCACCTGGGGAATCCAGTTTCCCAGGCTTTGCCCACCCCCCTCCACTTAGCACCTAGTTTAACAACCCTCCCCCCACTCTCCCTTGTCAGACAAATGTGCCCAGTCTCCTGGTACACCGGCACCTGCTTACTGCCTTAGGGACTCAGGCGCCATGAGTTCTCTTCAAAAATCTGGAATGCAACTCCTCTGCTTCTGTCCTCCTTCCTTCTGGGAGGTCTAGGTGTCTCACCCCATCTCGTAATCCCCATTTAAAGAAATACATCCTAGGAACCCAGAATCTCAGACCATGACAACTGTCCCGTCCATGAGATCACCTGCCCAGCCCTACACTCTCATCAAATATTCAGGCTCTAAGTCTGTAACACCCTCCACATGGACTCAAAGGTCTGGACCCCCACCTGGCACTCCACTGCACTCCCATCTTCAGGTTTTTGTGGCCTCACCGTTCCATCAACTTCACTTCTTCCATGGCCTTAATGAACTCATCTGCCTGTCATTTCAGGTGCTAGACTTGCAGAGTCTCCTCTCCCACTAAAGCTGGGTGGTTGATGTATTTCTGGCATCTCATTGCCTCTAGAGACCCATATGGTGATGTCTGATATCTCATACTCCAAGTACCAAGCAGCCATCCCTTCCTTCCAGTGTGTTCTGTGGCCAGGGTTCTTGTCTTGGAACCTACTTGCCATCTTCCTGCATTTCTAGTTATAATGAATCCTTTCCTTGTGTTATGTTCCTGATTCCAAGTTCCAGAGCATTTCCAGATGGTACATCTATTCCATCCTCATCAAGGCGTGATCCGCATTCTATACCATGTGCTACATTCTCGGCATGTCTTTTGCCACTTGCTTCTCCCCATCCCCAACGAGCAGGGTTGTGCCATGTAGCCTATGTGCACATTTCCTTTTCCTCTTCTTCTTCCTCTCCCCCTCCTCCTCTTCTTTTTCTTTTTCTCTTCTGGTCTTTTCAAATACCTAGATAACATCCCTATGTCAATTTCTGCTCTCAACCTTCTCTTCAGACATGTCCTATATTTCTAGCAGCTGGGGCTGGGGGTATAGCTCCGAGGTAGAGCACTCACCTCACGTGCACAAGATCCAGGGTTCGATTCCTATCACAAGACCAAATAGACAAAAATATCTTGCCCCACCACCACCCCTTCAAATAATCTCAATGTAAGGTCTCCAGTGTTTTCATTTTAGATGTGTTTTATGTTCTGATCATGTCTGCTCTTGTTCTAGAGCTCCTTCGCACCCCATGGATATTCTAACTTGTAGAATGTGTTGTTTTCAGTTAAATAGTCTAGTATTTATTAAATTTGTGCTATTTATCTTGCACAATCTTTTAAAAATGATTTATTTTACTGAGCAGTGGTGGCTCATGCCTTTAATCCCAGCACTTGGGAGGCAGAGATGGCACATCCCTGTGAGTTTGAGGCTAGCCTGGGCTACACAGTGAATTCTAGGACAGGCTCCAAAGCTACAGAGAAACCTTGCGAAAAATCAAAAAAAAAAAAGATTGGTTTTATGTGAATTGATGTTTTTCTGTATGTATGTTTATGTGAGGATGCCAGATCTACAGGAACTGGAGTTACAGACAGTTGTGAGCTTCCCTGTGGGTGCTGGGAATTGAACCCAGGTGCTCTGGAAGAGCAGCCAGTGCTCTTAACTGCTGAACCATCTCTCTGGCCCCTGGAGCTTGCCTAGTTTTAAACTTGGAAGGTCCCAGAACAGTCTCCTTCTTGTCTTTTCAAGTCTCAGGTTCTAGGGCCCTGTCCCCTCGATCCCTAACTTCTTTCCTCCCCTTACTATGACCCTAGCTCTGGTGTCAGACTTGTCCCTGGTGGGGCAGGGCCCCTTGATCCCCAGCTTCTTTCCTCCCCTTACTATGACCCTAGCTCTGGTGTCAGACTTGTCCCTGGTGGGGCAGGGCCCCTTGATCCCCAGCTTCTTTCCTCCCCTTACTATGACCCTAGCTCTGATGTCAGACTTGTCCCTGGTGGGGCAGGGCCCCTCAATCCCCAACTTCTTTCCTCCCCTTATTATGACCCTAGCTCTGGTGTCAGACTTGTCCCTGGTGGAACATAGGTTTCCATCTCCACCTGCTGCCTTGGATTCTAAGTCTGTTCTCGACTCTGTTTTTCGAGAGTCTTCAGCCTCAAAAATGTTCTTGTGTCCTGAACACCCCCACCCCCATTAGGGAATCTCTTTGTATCCCTATTATTTCCTACACTTTGTGGTTTTTTTGCATGTGTGCACACATGCCACAGTGTGAGGGTGGAGGTCAAATGACAACTTGCAGGAGTAGGTTCTCTCCTTACACCATCTGGGTCCCAGAGAATCAAACTCGGGTTCTCAGTCTTGGTAACAAATGCCTTTGCCCACTGAGACATCTTGGTGGCCCTGGTGTGTGTGTGTGTGTGTGTGTGTGTGTGTGTGTGTGTGTTTGGAACAGGATTTCCACGGGCTAGTTTTTGTTTTTTATCTGTTTATTTGTTTGCTTGTATTCCAAGTCCTGGCTGTCCTGGAACTCACCCTGTAGACCAGGCTGGCCTAGAACTCATAGAGATCCAGCTGCCCCTGTCTCCTGAGTGCTTGGATTAAAGATGGGCACCAGCCGGGCAGTGGTGCAAGCTTGGCAGTAGTGGCGCATGCCTTTAATCCCAGCACTTGGGAAGCAGAAGCAGGTGGATCTCTGTGAGCTTGAGGTCAGCCTGGTCCACAAGAGCTAGTTCCAGAACAGCCAGAGCTACACAGTGAGTTTCAGAGCAGGCTCCAAAACTACAGGGAAAACCTGTCTTGAAAAATCAAAACAAACAAACAAACAAAAAACCTCAAAACAAAATAAAGGTGCATCACTCCTAGCTCCTCCAGCTGGTTTTAACTTGCCATCCTTCTGCCTCACCGGGGATCAGCTAGGGGCTCGATTTATATTTTGTGTCCATGCATTCATGCTGAGCAGGCTCTGAGTTCTGTATCTTTACTGTATCCAGATTTACTATGTCCTGCATTAGGGATGTCCCTTTGTGTCATTTTGCTCACCTCTGTGTTTTGGGTTCTTGTCAGGTTGTTTTGGACTGATATTACCTTCGAAACCTCAGTTGTAGCATAGGGCCCGCTAGTTAGCAAAAAAGCAGCTCTGTGGTCAGTTCTGGGCTCAGTGTCTTGTCTTTAGTGTGGGGTGTAGCATTTTGAGGACACTGATTGTTCACTTTATTTCTTTTAATTATTTATTTCAATTTTATGTGCATTGGTGTTTTACCTACATGTATGTCTGTATGGGAACGTCAGAAGTTGTGAAATTGGAGTTACAGACAGGTGTGAGTTGCCTTCTGGGTCCTCTGGGAGAGCAGTGTTCTCAATCATCTTTCCAGCCCGAGTACCCACTTTCTTATTCAGTGAATCTGAGGTCTACAGCAACCTAAGTCACCCCAGCCTGTATGTCCTGACCCAGTTGAGACCTAAGTCACCCCAGGCTGTGTGTCCTGACCTAGTTGAGACCTAAGTCACCCCAGGCTGTATGTCCTGACCCAGTTGAGACCTAAGTCACCCCAGGCTGTATGTCCTGACCCAGTTGAGACCTAAGTCACCCCAGGCTGTATGTCCTGACCCAGTTGAGACCTAAGTCACCCCAGGCTGTATGTCCTGACCCAGGTGTGACCTAAGTCACCCCAGGCTGTATGTCCTGACCCAGGTGTGACCTAAGTCACCCCAGGCTGTATGTTCTGACCCCGTTGAGACCTAAGTCACCCCAGGCTGTGTGTCCTGACCTAGTTGTGGCTTTGAGCTCCCCATGTTGGGGTCTTGCCTAAAGCTGGCCTTCTCTCTCAGAAACATTTTCTTGGACTCAGTTTCTGGGAGGCGTAGAGTTTCATGACCACCATTTAAAGACTAGGGGCTCTCAGGACTCAGCTGCATCCTTTGCTACACTCCAGAGCCCATCAGCCCTCTTCTTCCTCTCACAAGAACCCAAGGCCCTAGAGCAAGGCTTTGGTCACAGTCCTCATTTGGGTGGAGCTGGGAAGTATCCAATCTCAAACCGGTTAGGCCGCTGCGTGGAGTGGGGAAGGAGTGAAAGTCCCTCCTGCTTTCTGCCGGGCCAGATGGACCTGTTGGACCTGAAGGGTTCCAGGGAGAGGCTCACTGGCCCTCACTACATCTCCGCCCCGCCCCTGGCCAGGAGGGCCCGAATCCCGCCTTCCGGCCCTATAAACCCCGCCCCTTCCCCCTCCCATACTCTTGGTTACCGCCTCATGAGGGCGGGGCTGGAGGAGCATCACAGGACACCTAGATCCTAAAAGGGCGGAGAAGACTCCAACACCTTAGATTTTATGGGTCTTTCAAGCGATCTAGACCCACTAGGAGTAAGGAGGGCTCCGGGAAGGAGACTGCTGGAGTCGCAGACCCCTTGTTGTGGGGGTCGACGGGCTGTGGGGGGCCTAGACAGCTGCGACCTGAGGCAAATGACTCGACCCTGATTAGTGTTAGGCATTTTTTTTTTTTTGCGTGTTAGGCATTTTTGCTTTGTTTTTGTTTTATGAGAAAATGTCTAATGTAACCCCTGCTGATCTGGAATTCCCTAAAATAACCGAGAATGACTTTGAACTCCTGATCCTTTTGACTCCACTTCCCAACTACTGGGATTACAGGCTTACACTACCTTGCCTGGCTTAATAAATGGATATTTTATTTTATTTTATTGGTATTGGGGATTCGACCCAGAGCTTCGCGCTGTGCCAAGCATGTGCTTTACGCTGAGCTATGACTCCAGCTCTCGTGCTTTTTTTACTCTTATTCCCTCAAGTGTACTGTTGGTCCTTAGGTCGTAGAGAGGGATGGGCACCACATCACTGCCTAGTGACCTAATTCAGTAGCCGAAGTCCCGTGACTTTTTTAAGGCGTGGTTCTGGCTTGGGCCTCAGTTTCCTCATCTATGGAGTGGGTTGAGGATTCAAAGCGGAGCCACAACAGGCAAAAGCTAGTTTTAACCCACTCAGCCAGTGACTAGTCCCCCGGCTTTATTCCGTTCTCGAGTAGCCAGGCTTTGGTTTGCTACCAGTGTCTGGCGGAGTCAAGTCTCAACATCCCGAAATGCTTTTACCTAAGAAGTCCCCGCTGTTTATCCAAGAGCATTGGATTCCCAGTTTATCTTTGCCATGATTACAAAGGACAGGCCCCAGTTTCGCGCTCTTGGCGGCCAGCACCTAGTTTCCCTGCCTCCCCACCAAGTGGCTGAACCTCATTTTCCCCCATGTCATGATCAGCTTGACTGACCTCAGTTGCCCCTTGTGCAATGCCCGGATTGGGGCCCCAGGGAGTACCAAACTAGCAGCGCCTCAGTTCTCTTCCTGAGCCCTGAAAAGGCTAGTCTGCCCCCTCTGCGCACCCGCAGGCCGGCACCGCCGCCATGATGTGCGAGGTGATGCCCACCATCAGCGAGGATGGTCGCCGGGGCTCGGCGCTGGGCCCGGACGAGGCGGGCGGCGAGCTGGAGCGCCTCATGGTCACGATGCTCACGGAGCGCGAGCGCCTGCTGGAGACGCTGCGAGAGGCGCAGGATGGACTGGCGACAGCGCAACTGCGGCTGCGTGAGCTCGGCCACGAGAAGGATTCCCTGCAGCGGCAGCTCAGCATCGCTCTGCCTCAGGTTGGGCGGGGCCCGAGGGGGCGGGGCCTAGAGGCGAGGCCCGTCCTTGGTGGGCGGAGCCACGAGGAAGGGAGTACGGGATTGGCTTGCTGTTAATGGGCGGGTCCCAGCTGCGAGATGGGCCGGGCTTATGTGGAAAGGGCGGAGCCTGAGCCGTAGGATTTGCTGAGGATGCGGGACCTGAATGGCAAGATGGGTAGGACTTGGTGGGAGGGCAGAGCTTGAGAAAGGCGGTGCCTGGAGGAGAGGCGGGGACTATAGAGGAAGGGCGGGGCCTGAGCCGCAAAAAAACGTGGGGCTTAGCAAGAGGCAGGCAGTGTAAGAAAGAGTTGGGTTTACTAGGAAGGCGGGACCTCTAGAAGGTTTAGCTGGGAAAAGAGGGTAGCTTAGGAGGGGTGGTGCCAGCTGTCTCCGGTAGGGAGGTATATGGAATTAGCTTGCCATTGGTGGGTGTGCCTCATCATCGAGATGGGCGTGGTATAGATGGAAGGGCGGGGTCTGAGCAACAAGAGGCGGTGTGACCTAATTAGGACCCATAGGTCCAGAGCTACAACAGGGAGGAGAGTTCCGCCTAGAGGGGAGAAGTTTGAACTGCTTGAGGAGCTGGACTTAGCAAGGGTCACTCTAGAGTGGCTGGAGGAGGCGGGGCCTAGCCAGGAGGGGCGGAGCCTTCAAATTCTTGCAAAGAGAGAAAATAGGAAAATAATTGAGTCAGCCATCTGATTCTACCCACACCTGGACAGGAGTTTGCGGCTCTGACGAAGGAGCTTAACTTATGTCGGGAACAGCTCCTGGAGAGAGAAGAAGAGATCGCAGAGCTGAAGGCGGAGCGTAACAACACCCGGGTGAGGGCTTTTGGCAATGGGGTTCTAAGCTGGATGGGGCATAGGGTGGTGCCGACCAACATGTCTTTTTCCAGCATCTAGTTTTCTTGCTCCCAGTCTCCTGGATCATTTCCTTCCCGTGCTCCCCTCCTTTTTTCCCTGACCTGACCTTTCTGTTGATATCATCCCCTTCCTCAGCTCCACCTCTGCTGTCCCTCTTTTCCTCACTTCTGCATGCTCCTATATTTTCTTCCTTGTGCACTACCAACGTGTCCCCTTTGCCTTGACCCTGCCTTTTCTCCCTTGCGTCTTTTCCTTGACGCCATGCCCTATCCTTCCAGCTCCTTTTGGAACACCTCGAGTGTCTGGTGTCCAGGCACGAGCGTTCCCTGAGAATGACTGTGGTGAAGCGGCAGGCCCAGTCCCCTGGAGGCGTCTCCTCGGAGGTGGAGGTGCTCAAGGCTCTCAAGTCCCTCTTTGAGCATCACAAGGCCCTGGATGAGAAGGTAGGCGAGTCAGAAAATGAAGACAACGTGGTTGACCTCAACTAAACCAAGTGGGAAAGAGAAAAAAAAGTTGGCTATTATTGGCTGGAGATATTCACACCTGAGAAAACATTATTGTGTCGAATTGGAACATGAATTGATTGAAAAGAAATATGTACTATCTAATCCCAGCACTCAGAAGGCAGAGGCAGGTAGATCTCTATGAATTTGAGGCTTGCTTGGTCTACACAGAGAGTTCCAGGCCTTACAGGGTTATATTGTCTAAAAAATAAGAAGAGAGTAGTAGATACCGGGGGGGGGGGGGTGTAGCCTGCCTGATACCTGGCTGACACTCCACACTCACAGTGGCTTCAGACCTTTCTTCCGCAGGGTGATAAGGGACGAGTTCGCCAGACTCAGACTGAGACTTTGCACTAGGCATCCTTCTGCCTCAGCCTCCTGAGTAGCTCCAGGCTCTATGTGCTCTGAATATGTCTCACACCCCTCCTCAGGTCCGAGAAAGATTGCGGATGGCACTAGAGAGAGTGGCGGTGCTGGAGGAGGAGCTGGAACTCAGCAATCAGGAGGTAGGGGGCGTGGCAGAGAAGGGGAGGGGCCAGGTCTCGGTGGAGGACTTCCGCAGGGCCTCTAAGCAGGAACTCAGTGTGCTCCCGTGTTTTGGTTCTTCTAGACTCTGAACCTTCGAGATCAACTATCTAGAAGGCGGTCAGGGCTGGAGGAGCCAGGCAAGGATGGGGACGGACAGGTGAGAGGTGTAAGTCCCCTCCCTGTGACTTCCACTCAACAGTGATTGGTTTGCTGAGCATGGAATCTAGGGTCTCAAGTGCTCTACCTCGCCGCGCACTCCTTCCTGGAGGATTCTAGGGAGGGCTCTTTCACTGAGCAACGTCTCCAGCCCCTCACTAAGGGATTCTAGGCAGGGGCTTTTCTTCTGAACCACATCCTTAGCCAGCTTTTTACTTTTTGTGAGTCTGGCTCTCACTCTACAGCTCATGTTGACCGCCAGCTCAAGATCCTTCTACCTGAGCCTTCTACCTCACTGAAGTCCAAGCCTCCAGCACTATGCCCAGGGCCTCCCTGAGTCTGAGTCTGTAATGAGCATTTTGCTACTTTTCAAAGTTCTTATTAATTTGCCTGTGATAATGTAGAGGTACCGCCTGTGTGTACGGGGAGGTCATAGGACAGCTTACAGGAGCTGTTCGCTCCTCTCATGACGTGAGTCCTGGAGGCTGAACTAAGGTCGTCAGGCTTGGTGGCCGAACCATTTCATCAGCTCCTGATGGTCTCTTTAATGTTTGGCCCAATGACACCTGAACCCCGAACAGCTTTACTGGTCACCTAGCTAACGTCTTAGGCCGTCAGTGACAGACCCTTTTGGACTTTGGTCTACAAGGCCCTTACTGGTCTCTGGTTCCCCTTCCCATCCCCTGCCCTGTGGTAGCTGATCAACCCTGCTCTGCACTTTGGGTTCTCTTCCTTCCTCTCTCTCTCCAGACCCTTGCTAATGGCCTGGGTCCTGTTGGAGACTCCAGCCGGCGCACGGCAGAGCTGGAGGAGGCCCTGGAGCGGCAGCGGGCAGAGGTGTGCCAGCTGCGGGAGCGCCTGGCGGTGCTGTGCCGTCAGATGAGCCAGCTGGAGGAGGAGCTGGGCACTGCTCACCGCGAGCTGGGTAAGGCCGAGGAAGCTAACTCCAAGCTGCAACGAGACCTCAAGGAGGTGAGGTGGAGCCCCTGGAGAGCCGCTCTCTGTCCCCCTGCCTTGACCTTCTCCCAACCCTTCGAGAGTAATTGAGTTTGAGGATGATGGGACCTGGACTCAGTCTCCTCAGTTGCACAATGGGACTGATCTGAGTGTTTGCATGTGGCAGTGTGGCCCTTCGCACCTTTTTACTGTGTTACCATGGTGATAGAACCCAGGATATCACATCCCCTAGGCCCAGGATCTGTCTACTTCTGAGCCATGGTCCCAGATTCTTATTGGCAGGTACTTTCTTCTGAGTCATCCCAGCCTCTCAGGAGGGATACTGGGCAGTAGCTCTGCAGTCAAGCTCCACCCCTACCGCTGCTTTCCTTTTTTGAAACAGGGTAACTTGCCCAGCTTGGCTGTGCAGTCATGGCCTCTGCCACAGACTTCTGCGTACTAGGCTCTGCTGGGCTGGATACTTGACGACAGTGAATGGGAACATGGATTTTTTATTTCCCCTTAGCAGGGCTGTTTCCTGCTACCAGCCCTCGCACCAGCCCCAGGCCTGCCTATCTCCCCCTGATCTAGCACATCTTTCCTGGGAGTCTAAGCTTGTGCTAGCCTCTTTGAGAGTGGACATGAACTGTCCAGAGAGATGCCAGCAAGTACTCTGTGATACTAACAGTGTTACACTGAGTGGGCTTGAGTGGAGACCGCATCCCATAAGTCTTTGGCCTTTTACTTGCCTACGTATCCCAGGCAGGCCTTGAACTTGACTGACCCCCCACTCTCAGTCCTCTTGCCTCCTACTTGTTGGGGTTACATGCAGGTGGCACTGCAAGGCCCTGAGCTTTCCATCATCTTTATGGGAGGGTCTAAGCCAGACTGTCTGAAAAGCGATGATGCACAATGGGGCAAGGAGCTTATTTTCCATAAACCCTTGCCATGCCTTGTCTCAGCCTCTGCCACCACAAGCCTTTCTGGGAGTTGTAGTCCACACATCTCCTCACACTGTCTTTAGGCCCTAGCTCAGCGGGAGGATATGGAAGAGCGCATCACGACGCTGGAGAAGCGCTACCTGAGTGCCCAGCGTGAGGCCACGTCTCTACATGATGCCAACGACAAGCTGGAGAACGAGTTGGCCAGCAAAGAGTCGCTGTACCGACAGGTGAGAACCACCAGCAAGAGACCATGGGAGGATGCTGGGTAAAGGAGCCCCTCGGCATTTCTGCCTGTTTCTCTCTTAGAGTGAAGAGAAGAGCCGTCAGCTGGCCGAGTGGCTGGACGACGCCAAGCAGAAGCTCCAGCAGACCCTGCAGAAGGCTGAGACCTTGCCCGAGATAGAGGCTCAGCTGGCACAGCGTGTGGCTGCTTTGAACAAGGTGACAGCCTGGCAGGGGCGGGGTCAGGGGTGCAGGGGCGGGACCAGGATCTCCAAGGCATCTTGGTGGAATCAAGTCAGACTCCACGGGTCCTGTCCCCTAGGCTGAAGAACGCCATGGAAACTTTGAAGAACGGCTTCGGCAGCTGGAGGCACAGCTGGAGGAGAAGAACCAGGAGCTGCAGCGGGTAAGGGAGCCAAGAGAACCAATGGAGCTCGCTGTGAGGTGGGGGCGGGGCTTATCTGGGGGTGTGGCCTGGTAGGATTTACCTGAGGGATATGGTTTAGATGATGAAAGACTAGGTTTATATCAGGGGAGGGGTTTGCATGAGAAGCAGGACTTGGAAGCGTGTGTGTGCTTGTGTGTGTGTGTGTGTGTGTGTGTGTGTGTGTGTGTGTGTGTGTTAGATGAGCCAGCCTGGGGCAAGGCTTACTGAGGGAGTGAGCTAGTAGGACTGAGATGAATGGCAGAGCTTTCCGGGCTCACGTGAAGGTGCTAGGTGCGGGGTATGAGGCTTACATGAGGCGGTGTGACTGGGAGGAATTCAGCGGAAGGACTGGGTTAGGTGGAACTTCTGTGAGGGCCGGACTTAAAGAGCCTGAGAGTGAGGACAGGAACTTAGATGAAGGAGCTGGGGTTGGGGTCCAGGGGTTGTGTTAGCTGAGTACATGGTTGAGTGGGATATAAATGGGAGATGGGGTGTAGTGAGGCTACCTCTCGGGAGGTACTAAAACGAGGGGGCAGGGCTTAGATGGGGTCAAGGCTGGGTGAGATTTACATGAAGAGGGGGGCTTAGAGGAGCAGGACAGTGGGCGGGGCTGAGCTGGGGCGTCAGAGGCATTGGTTGGAATGAGGGGTGAGTTAGGAGTGAGCTTAGATGAGGCCAAGCTAGGTGGGAGGCGAGATGAGAGGAGGAGGGCTTCGGGGAAGGGCAATAATAGGGGAAGGCTTGACAGTCTCTGCCCTGTCCCTTGCTCAGGCCCGGCAGAGGGAGAAGATGAATGATGACCATAATAAACGACTGTCAGAGACAGTGGACAAGCTGTTGAGCGAATCCAATGAACGCTTGCAGCTTCACCTCAAGGAACGCATGGGTGCGCTGGAGGAGAAGGTGTGCTCCCCACTCGTCCTAGGCCTTTGACAACCCGGGTGTCTCTAGCAGTCATTCTGGGGCCCATACATCTTTCTCAGATCTGTCATCTGACACCTCCCTACACGCAGACTCTGACCGACTGAAGGCACCATTTTTCTTGAACATTCCAAGAGCAGAATTTGCTAGGTCACAACCCCTCCATCCCAGCCTCGCCCTCCCATTTCATCCCTGTCCCCACAGAACTCCTTGAGCGAGGAGATTGCTAACATGAAGAAGCTTCAAGATGAGCTACTGCTGAACAAGGTGGGAGCCTGGGACTCGGTGGGGAAGCTAGTGAGCAGCCTGTCCTCAGAGCACCAGAATCTCACCCCATAGCTCTGCCTGCCTCCTCTCCCTAGGAGCAGCTCTTGGCTGAGATGGAACGAATGCAGATGGAGATTGACCAGCTCCGGGGAAGGCCACCCTCCTCCTATTCCCGGTGAGGGAAGCCCTCCTGTCCTTTCCTAGGGAGCCCCGATAGTCAAGTTCACCCCTTCATCTCCACTCCTTACTCTCAGCTGCTCATCCCTTACTTTTTAATTTTTATAGTACTGGGGATCAAAACCCAGGGCTTCATGTGTGCTGTCATAAAGCCACACCCCACCCCCTCGCTGGGGGATTCTAGGCAGGGTAGAGACCTCTGACCACACCCCACCCCCTCGCTGGGGGATTCTAGGTAGGATAGAGACCTCTGACCACACCCCACCCCCTCGCTGGGGGATTCTAGGCAGGGTAGAGACCTCTGACCACAATCCCACCCTCACTGGGGGATTCTCAACTCTACCCTGTATATTTCCAGTCTCTTTTTACTTTCCTTTTTTTTTTTTTTTTTGGTTTTTCGAGACAGGGTTTCTCTGTGGCTTTGGAGCCTGTCCTGGAACTAGCTCTGTAAACCAGGCTGGTCTCGAACTCACAGAGATCCTCCTGCCTCGGCCTCCCGAGTGCTGGGATTAAAGGCTTGCGCCACCATCGCCCGGCTTTTACTTTCCTTTTGAGACAGAATCTCACTAACTTGCCTGGCCTGACTTTGAACCTGTGATTCTTATGCCATAGCCTCCCAAGTAGTTGAGACTGCAAGCTTACACTTCAGGTCCAGCTTCATTCAATTTTGTTTATTTAAGAATATTTAAGGCCAGGCGGTGGTGGCGCACGCCTTTAATGCCAGCACTCGGGAGGCAGAGGCAGGCAGATCTCTGGGAGTTCGAGGCCAGCCTGGTCTACAAGAGTTAGTTCTGGGACAGGCTCCAAAAAGCTACGGAGAAACCCTGTCTCGAAAAATCAAAAAAAAAATCCATTATTTGACAAGTTCATACATATGTCTTGGTCATATACACTCCTAACTCTCCCCTGAACTCCCCCAAATGTCTCATACCCAATTCCTTCTCTGTCTTTCCTTTTTTGTTTTGTTTTGTTTTCCCAGTGTTTCTCTTTGTAGCCCTGGGTGACCTGGAATTTTCTCTGTAGACCAGGCTGGCTAGAACTCACAGAGAGACTCACCTGCCTCTGCCTCTGCCTCCTGAGTGCTAGGATTAAAATGGATGTGCCACCACTGCCCAGTTCAATTTCATTTTAAAATAACCTACTAAGTCCAATTATTGCCACCCCCAGCCCAGGCTGGCCTGTTCCTGTGACCCCCTAACCTCTATCTCATGTCTGGCCCCTGGGTTCTTAACTACCCTTCCTATGTTCACAGGTCTCTCCCTGGCAGTGCCCTGGAGCTCCGTTACTCCCAGGCACCAACTTTACCTTCTGGTGCCCCTCTGGATCCTTACGGAGCTGCCAGTGGCCGGGCAGGCAAGAGGGGACGCTGGTCAGGGGCCAAGGATGAGTCTTCCAAGGTCAGCAGCCCCCTCTGGGGCCTGGACTGAGGGGCAGTGGGCAGTGCTAGGGGACAGCTGGGTCCGGGCAGCTCAGGGAGGATGTGGGGCCTGGACTGAGGGGCAGTGGGCAGAGCTGGGGGTCAGCTGGATCTGGGCAGCTCAGGAAAAATGTGGGGCCTGGACTGAGGGGCAGTGGGCAGTAATGGGGGACAGCTGGATCCGGGCAGCTCAGGGAGGATGTGGGGCCTGGACTGAGGGGCAGTGGGCAGTAATGGGGGACAGCTGGATCCGAGCAGCTCAGGGAGGATGTGGGGCCTGGACTGAGGGGCAGTGGGCAGAGCTGGGGGGCAGCTGGATCCGGGCAGCTCAGGGAGGATGCTGGGATGAAGGACACATCCCTCTGACTCACTGCCTTCCCTCCTGGCCTCCAATACCACCGGGTACCGCCCACACATCGCATCTCCTCCTGTGATTTACATGGTGAGCATATGGATGAGGGAAGAGTGGAGAAGCCAGGGGGGTGAGGCCGGGTGAAGAGAAGAAGCTGGCTGGGTGCGGGGCAGTCATGGGTGTAGGCATGGCTTCGCGACGGTTAGGTGAGCCACTAAGAGACTCATGCTGTGGAGAAGCACATGCGGCAAAACACTTGCCATGTACACACCAACGCCGACTTCCCAGGCTTCAGCATGCATGTAACAAGCCAGATGCGGTGGAGTGTGCCTGTTGTCTCAGCTCGGGAGAGGTGTAGACAGGAGGATCTTTGAAGCCTGTGGTCAGCCAGCCTCAATAGGGAGCTCCAGGTTCAGTGAGAGACTATGTCTCAAAATATAAGGTAGGGCTGGGCCTTCTGGACTCTTGGGCAGGTGGGTCTCTGTGTTCCAGGCCAACAAGGTTAACACATTGAGATCCTGTCTAAAACAAAAAACAAACAACAACAGAAAAAGAAGTAAGGTGGAGCCAGCAAGACGGCTCAGTAGGTCGAGGCGTTTGCAGCTTAGCCTCATGGTCTGAGTTCAAGGCCAGGCCCGAAGTGGTGGAAGGACAGACCTTAGTTCCCAAAGCTGTCCTCTGACATCTACATGCACACCATGACACACGCACACCCACCACCACACACGAAACAATATGTTAAAAAGAAAACAGAGATTCAGGAGAATCATGTGACCAGTGACATGGGGCTGCAGCTTCTGCATAGGTACACATTAAGACGAAGAAGGAAGGCCGGAGAGATGGCTCAGTGGTTAAAAATGTCTACTTTCCTACCAGAGGTCTCAAGTTCATCCTCACGGTGACATCTGTAAGTTCCATTCTGGTGATCCTCTGCCCTCTTCTGGCTTCTGTGGGAACCATGCATGCGCATGGTGCACATACATACATTACACACATGCAGGCAGCAAAACACTTACATAAATTATACACACACACACACACACACACACACACACACACACATATATATATATATATATATATATATATTTGAGACAGGGTTTCTCTGTAGCTTTGGTGCCTGTCCTGGAACTCACTCTGTAGACCAGGCTGGTCTTAAACTCACAGAGAACCACCTGCTTCTGCCTCCCGAGTGCTGGAATTAAAAGTGTGCGCCACCGCTGCCCGGCTAAATAAATATTTTTTAAAAAGAAGAGGCATATGTCTTTAACCCCACAACTCAAGACAGTCAGAGCTCTGTGAGTTTGAGGCCAGCCTGGTCTACAGAGCAAGTTCCAGGACATCAAGGGCTACAACAGAGAAACCCTGTGTCAGATAAACAACGCGTAGCCAAAGCAACAAGTCAACTCATTGTTGGAGCGTGCATGCCACAGCACGGCTGTGGAGGTCAGAGGACGTCTCTGTGGATCGTTCCATTCCTCCCACCTTCACATGGGATCTGAAGAATGAGCTTGGGTCACCAGACTTGTGCAACAGGGATTTTACCCATTGAGCCATCTCTTAGGTCCGAGAAAGACCTGTCAAGAGAAGAGCTATGAGCTAGGTCACCTGAAGCTGGGCGTGGCTGATGCCCTGGCTCCATCACCATACTGCAAAAAAAAAAAGGAAGAGTCCAGAGAAGAAGTGTGGGGTGCAGGTGGGTCAGGAATGTGGGCAAAGGCAGGTGCCAACCTCAGTCCTCATCCACAGGAGCAGGACTGGGATCGATCTGCCCCTGCCGGGTCCATCCCTCCTCCATTTCCTGGAGAGCTCGATGGCTCAGATGAGGAAGAGGCCGAGGGGATGTTCGGGGCTGAGTTGCTGTCCCCCAGTGGGCAAGCTGACGTGCAGACGCTGGCCATCATGCTTCAAGAGCAGTTGGAAGCCATCAACAAGGAGATCAAGTAAGTCCCAAGCCAAATGTGCTGTGTCTTGCCCAGTTTGTCCCCACAGCCCCGATGCTCCCTAGAGTCTGCTCCACCCTTTCTCTAAGCCTGACTGCTCTCCCATTTCTGTCAAGTGGTTCTTCCAGACGATATTCCATACCCAGGAACCACCCCATCATCTGCGTCAGTGTTCCTGAGCCAGCACGCACAAGGGAATGGGCGCAAAGCACCAACCTTCAGCTCAGGGCAGGAGAAATATTCAGACGGCCACAGCTCCATATGACTGTGTCCTAGAACCTCCTGATACGGCAGGAATCTCAACATACAGTCCCAACAATAGCAAACCCACCCACAGATCCTACCCTCACACAGCAATCCAGAACCTCAGCTGGGCTGGGAGTGTAGGTCCCTTGGTAGGCCATTTACTAAGCATCTGCAGGCCCTCAGTTCCATCCCTAAGATGGAAAAGCAAAGAAAGAAGAAAAGGAAAGAAAGAGAAAGAAGGGAAGGAAGGAAGAGAGCTAGTAAATAAATAGAAAGAAAGAAAGAAAGAAAGAAAGAAAGATTGAAGCCAGGCTGTGGTGGCACATGCCTCGAATTCCACACTCAGGGGAATTCACTGTAGAGGCAGGTGAATCTCTCTGAGTTCAAGGACAGTCTGGTCTACAAAGCAAGTTTCAGGACAGCCAGAGAAACACAGAGAAACCCTGTCTCGAAAAACAAAAAACAAACAAAAGATTGAAAGGAAAGAAGGGTTTGGGAAGATGGCTCATTGGTTAATGTATTTGCCACGCTTGAGGACTGGAGTTCAGGTCCCTCGGAACACATATAAATGCCATGCAGGCTAGGTGAATCATTTGAAATTTCAGCCTCTGAAGACAGAAATGGGCTCCTCCAAGGAAGCTGGCTACTAAGACTAGCCATTTCAACAAGATATGTTTGGCTGAGAGATGCTGGCTCAGTGAATAAGTAGAAGAGTGACCTTTGGTGAGTCTGGCCGTCAACCTCAGGTCTCTCTGTATGCATTCACATCCACACACTGTGCCCACACACATGCAAAAGCACGCACACACACATGCGTGCCACACAGACACACACACACGTGTGCATACACATGCAAAAGCATGCATGCATGCCACACAAATGCACACGCACACGTGTGCGCACACACATGCAAAAGCACGCACACACACATGCATGCCACAGATGCACACATGCAAAAGCATGCATGCACACATGCATGCCACACAAATGCACATGCACACGTATGCACATACGCATGCAAAACCATGCATGCACACATGCATGCCAAAAGACACGCACACGTGTGTGCACATACACAATGCAAAGCATGCACGCACATATGCGCACCACACAGATTCACACGTGTGTGTACACACATGCAAAAGCATGCATGCACACATGCGTGTCACACAGAGACACACATATGTGTGTACACACATGCAAAAGCATGCATGCACACATGCGTGCCACATGACACGCACACACACATGGAAAGAGAGAAATGAAATACTGAATCCAACTCTGCACCTACCGAGTTTCCAGCTGACAGCAGCATTTTCAGGAAGCCTCGCAGATTCTCCAGACAGTGCCTGCTTTGACGATTCTGTAGTCGCACATTCTCCCTGTCTCCCAGGAAATGAGATTAACACAATCACATTCTAACTGAGACGTTATTCATCTGTGCTCCCAAACTGAATGGATTCATTACCTCTACACCTACTTTGATTGACCTTGATTTCACCCCGATTTTAGCATTTTGCTCTATCAGTTCTTGGGACACTGTCTCTTTCCTGTAGTGATATTATCTTTAAAATTATAATTTGTAGTATTGGGGATTGAATCCAGGGCCTTGTGTATATGCCAAGTGAGGCCTCTAGTGCTAAGTCACACCCCAGCCCCTCACTGGGGGATCCTAGGCAGGGGCTCCACCACTGAGCCACCCCCAGCCCCTCACTGGGGGATTCTAGGCAGGGCTCTACCACTGAGCCACACCCAGCCCCTCACTGGGGGATTCTAGGCAGGGATCTACCACTGAGCCACACCCCAGCCCCTCACTGAGGGGGGGGATTCTAGGCAGGGCTCTACCACTGAGACAGACCCCAGCCCCTCACTGGGGGATTCTAGGCAGGGCTCTACCACTGAGCCACCCCCAGCCCCTCACTGGGGGATTCTAGGCAGGGGCTCTACCAGTGAGCTACACCCCAGCCCCTCACTGAGGGGGGGATTCTAGGCAGGGGCTCTACCACTGAGCCACACCCCAGTCCCTCACTGGGGGATTCTAGGCAGGGCTCTACCACTGAGCCACACCCCAACCCCTCACTGAGGGGGGGATTCTAGGCAGGGTTCTACCAGTGAGCTACACCCCAGCCCCTCACTGGGGGATTCTAGGCAGGGCTCTACCACTGAGCCACACCCCAACCCCTCACTGAGGGGGGGATTCTAGGCAGGGTTCTACCAGTGAGCTACACCCCAGCCCTCACTGGGGGATTCTAGGCAGGGCTCTACCACTGAGCTATACCCGAGCCCCTCACTGGGGGATACTAGGCAGGTGTTCTACCTCTGAGCTACACTCCTAAGCCTTTTTATGACTTTACTGTAACTGTTTGGCTAACCTCTTCTAATTGATAGAAATCACAACTATTCAGCCCCAATCCTTCGGTGATTTCTTGAGACTCTCAGGATTTCTTGCCTCCCCCTTGAGCCACTTCACGGTTCTGAGTCACCCCGTCCTCCCCTCTGCAGATTTTCTGGCCACTTGGGATTTGTGACTCCACCCTGCACTAGTCTTCTTTCTCCTTCCCAGGCTAATCCAAGAAGAGAAAGAGACTACAGAGCAGCGTGCAGAAGAGCTGGAGAGCCGGGTGTCCAGTTCTGGCCTTGACTCACTGGGCCGATACCGCAGCAGCTGCTCACTGCCGCCCTCCCTCACCACTTCCACCCTAGCCAGCCCCTCACCTCCCAGCTCTGGCCATTCCACCCCTCGTCTGGCACCCCCCAGTCCTGCCCGGGAGGGAACCGAGAAGACCGTGAGTATTCTCTGTCATCCCAGCCCAGTGTAGGTAGGAGAAGTCAGGAAAAAAAAAAAACTTCCCACAAATAGCTCCCAGAGCTTTTGCACAGTGGATTCCAGAAGCATGCATGGCCTAAGTCCCAAAGGACAAAAGGAAGGCTGATTTCTGGAAACGTGTGTGTGTGTGCACGCACATGTATGAGCATGCCTTAGTACTCCTCGGGGAGGTCAGGACAATTTGTAGCACTTGGGTGTCCCCTAACACATGCATCTTGGTGAGTGGGCTCAGGTCACCAGGCTTGGTAGCAAGTTCTTTACTCACTGATCCTTCTCAGTGATCCTGTTTTGACTTGTTTTATGTGTTATGTTTAGCTTTTGTTTTTTGTTTGTTTGTTTGTTTTTGTTTTTTTTTTTCGAGACAGGCTTTCTCTGTGTATCTCTGGCTGTCCAGTTCCAGGGCACCATGGTCGCTGCCTTTACACCCCCATTTGACCTAGGCTACCCTATCTTCAAGTCAGTGCCCAAGCAAGGGAGAACTTAGACACATTCTCAAACCCCCAAGCTAATCCTGCATCTGTCTCTGTCCCCAGAACCATGTCTCCAAGGAGGAAGCTGGTGCTCCACGAGGGGAGGGCCCAGCCATTCCAGGAGACACCCCACCACCTACTCCCCGCTCTGCCCGTCTTGAGAGGATGACCCAGGCTTTGGCACTGCAGGCTGGGTCCCTAGAAGATGGGGCTCCTCCCCGGGGAAGGTCAGCATGGATGTGGGTTGAGAATAGGGATGGGACAAAGACTTGCGGGGATGGTGTCCATCCCAGGCTCTGTCCTTTCTCTCTAGTGAGGGCACCCCAGATTCGCTCCACAAAGCCCCCAAGAAGAAGAGCATCAAGTCATCCATAGGTCGGCTCTTTGGCAAGAAAGAGAAGGGTCGGATGGGACCCCCAGGCCGGGAAAGTGTTTCTCTGGGTAAGTATTGTAACATCAACCTTCCTCTTCTCCCTCCCTGCCTTCCTCCCCCGCCCACCTTCTCATTGCTAGAAATTAACTTCTTTCTTTGTTTGGTAATACTGGGAAATTGAACTGGAAATTGAACCTAGGTCCTCATGCATGCTAGGCAAGTACTCTGCCATCAAGCTATAGCCCCTGCTTTTTTCTTTTTCGAGTCAGGGTCTCTCTGTGTAACAGCCCTGACTGTCCTGGAATTCACTCTGTAGACCAGGCTGGCCTTGAACTCACAGAACTCTACCTGCCTCTACCCCCCAGTGCTAGGATTAAAGGCGGGCGCCACCGCTGTGCTCCCCGCTCTTTTTTTTTTTAATATTTATTTATTTATTATGTATACATTATTCTCAGTGCTCTGCCTGCAGGCCAGAGGAGGGCGCCAGATCTCATTACAGATGATTGTGAGCCACCTTGTGGTTGCTGGGAATTGAACTCAGGTCCTCTGGAAGAGCAGTCAGTGCTTTTAACCTCTGAGACATCTCTCCAGCCCTACTCTTTTTAAAAAAAAAATAAAAATTGTGTTATCATTCTCCATGTGTTCTGGCTATATATGGAGGTCGGAGGACAGTCTTATGAAGTCAGTTCTCTCCTTCCACTTTTCTTATGTAGCCCTGGCTGTCCTAGAATGCTCTATGTAGACCAAGCTAGACTTGAGTCTACAGAGCCCCCCACTTCTGCCTCCCAAGAGATGGAATCAAAGGCATGCAGCAGCAGCAGCAGTGTGCCAAGCCTGTTACCCTGACTGGCCTGCTCTGTGCTCTGTAGCATAGGATGGCCTTGATCTGATTCCTGTCTCTCCAGTGTCGGGGATGTGAGGCCTGAGCTAGCACACCCCCCTGACACTGCCTGACCCATCACTGACTTTGAGCTTCCTTGCCTCCAGCTGGGACACCCTCTGATGAAACACTGGCCACTGACCCTCTGGGGCTGTCCAAGCTGACTGGCCCAGGAGATAAGGACAGGAGGAACAAGAGGAAGTGAGTGTTCCGGGGTTTGGGGTGGGCGTGGATACTGCTGAGATTGAGTGACCCTGAACATGCTTCCCAGCTTCCCTGATTTGTTGTCTGGGCAGGGAAGGTGGGTTGAGGAGAGTCACATCTGGTGCCTTACCAAGATGCTTTCGCCGTGTCTCTGTGTGAGAGTCTACGCTTTCACTGTGTGCCTGTGAGAGTCCACGTTTTTGCTGTGTGCCTGTGTGACAGGTCCACGCTCTCGCTGTGTGTCTGTGTGAGAGTCCATGCTTTCGCTGTGTGCCTGTGAGAGTCCACACTTTCGCTGTGTGCCTGTGAGAGTCCACGCTTTCGCTGTGTGCCTGTGAGAGTCCACGCTTTCGCTGTGTGCCTGTGAGAGTCCACGCTTTCGCTGTGTGCCTGTGAGAGTCCACGCTTTCGCTGTGTGCCTGTGAGAGTCCACGCTTTCGCTGTGTGCCTGTGAGAGTCCACGCTTTCGCTGTGTGCCTGTGAGAGTCCACGCTTTCGCTGTGTGCCTGTGAGAGTCCACGCTTTCGCTGTGTGCCTGTGAGAGTCCACGCTTTCGCTGTGTGCCTGTGAGAGTCCACGCTTTCGCTGTGTGCCTGTGAGAGTCCACGTTCCCGCTGTGTGCCTGTGAGAGTCCACGCTCCCGCTGTGTGCCTGTGAGAGTCCACGCTTTCGCTGTGTGCCTGTGTGACAGGTCCACACTTTCGCTGTGTGCCTGTGAGAGTCCACGCTTTCGCTGTGTGCCTGTGAGAGTCCACGTTTTTGCTGTGTGCCTGTGTGACAGGTCCACACTTTCGCTGTGTGCCTGTGAGAGTCCACGCTTTCGCTGTGTGCCTGTGAGAGTCCACGTTTTTGCTGTGTGCCTGTGTGACAGGTCCACGCTTTCGCTGTGTGCCTGTGAGAGTCCACGCTTTCGCTGTGTGCCTGTGAGAGTCCATGCTTTTGCTGTGTGCCTGTGAGAGTCCACGCTTTCGCTGTGTGCCTGTGAGAGTCCACGCTTTCACTGTGTGCCTGTGTGACAGGTCCACACTTTTGCTGTGTGCATGCGTGAGAGATCCATGGGAAGGATTCACAGCCCCTGCCTACCTTCTCTGCTAGGCACGAGCTTCTGGAAGAGGCCTGTCGCCAGGGCCTGCCTTTTGCTGCCTGGGATGGTCCCACCGTGGTCTCCTGGCTGGAGGTACTTTGTCATTGAAATAACCCTTCATGTAGAGTTACTAATCAACCCCCTTTCAGATTTTTGTCTTTTGTTTGTTTGTTTTGCTTTGTTTTTATGTAATTAACTCAGGTTCTCACTCTGTAGCCCTGGGGAGCCTCAAACTCGTGGCAATCCTTCTGCCTCAGACTCTTGAGTGCTGTGATTACAAGCCTGAGCCACTGTACCAGGCCTTTATCCTCGACCCGCTGACAGTCGTGCTATCCAGGGCTGGTTGATTCCGCTCTAGAGAAGCCCAGAAGTGGGGTGGGAGGGGAGGTCAGGACCTGAGGCTCTTAGGAAAGCTACTTCCTCTTCCTTGCATCCTTGCCCTCTCTCTGTCTCTTCGGGTCTCTCCTGGTCTTTGCGACTGTCTGTCTTCGTGTGTGTCTTTCCATCTGTCTCTATTCATCTCTCGTCTTCCTGTCTTTTCCTCTCTTCTCCCACATGTCTCTGTCTTACCGCTTCTATGTCTTTGCCTGCGAACCTTCTCCATCTGTCTCTCTCTCCACTGACTCCTCCACATTCTCGCCTTCCCATGGCCTCAGCTCTGGGTGGGCATGCCTGCGTGGTACGTGGCTGCCTGTCGGGCCAATGTCAAGAGCGGCGCCATCATGGCCAACCTGTCAGACACGGAGATCCAGAGGGAAATTGGCATCAGCAATCCCCTGCACAGGCTCAAGCTGCGCCTTGCCATTCAGGAGATGGTGTCACTCACGTCACCCTCAGCACCTGCCTCCTCCCGCACTGTGAGTGCCTGCAAATCCATGCCCTCCTGCTCACCCTCACCCCTCGCCAGCCTCCAATCCTGGGCCCCGTGTCATGGGTGTGTCCTCAGGCGACATCTCTTTCAGGGACCTATTGACTTGTTCCACCCGCCCCCAAGAGTCCCTTCCTGTGGATTTCACCACTTCCAAGGGATCACCCCCAAATCCATAGTTTTCTTTTTCTTTTCTTTTGAGGCAAGATCTCCCTCTATAGGTCTGGCTGGCCTGGAACTCACAGAGACCCATGGCCTCCTGCACCAGCTCACCATGTCCAGACTCAGTTTTTTCCTAGGAAATCTCAAATAGGCAGACAGTTATTGGTTCCTGTGTTGTCTGAAGCAGTAGTCCGCTCAGGCTACTGAGTAAGTTCAAGGTCAGCCTTGGTAAGACCTTGCCTCATACTAAAAAGAAAGATGGCCTGCAAGATGACCCAATAGGTAAAGGTGCTTGCCACCAAGCCTGACCACCTGAGGTCAGTTCCTGGAACCCATATGGGAGAAGACGAAAATCAACTCCTATAAGGGTCCTGAGACCTTTACCAAGTGCCACGGCACACACATATAAAATAAATAAATGTTCTTCTAAACATTTTTTTTTTTTTGAGACAAGGTCTCTCTGTGTAGCTCTGGCTGTCCTGGAACTCACTCTGTACACCAGGCTGTTCCTCAGACTCCCAGAGATCCACCTGCCTCTGCCTCCTGAGTGCTGGGATTAAAGGCGTGCGCCACCACCTAGTGCGACACATGTTCTTAACCACTGAACCATCTCTTCAGCCCCAAAATTATTTTACTAAATATTTATTTATTTATTTTGTGTGCGTGTAATTGCCACGGGGCATGCGTGGCACAGAACTTGGGTTGCCAGACTTGGCAGGAAGCACCTTTATCTGCTGAGCCATCTTGCTGGACGCAAGGTCCCAACTCCTAGGGCTTCAGCATGGAAGACGCCCAACACAGGGTCATTTCCGTTGTCACCTCGGCTTTGAAACCCCAAACAGAATGAGCTTAAACAATGAGTCAGATTGGGGCACTTAAGAGGCTATCTGTCTGCATCCTGTGTCGTCTCCCATCCCGTGACACCTAGCATCCCTCAGCCCACAGGAAACGTGTGGATGACACATGAGGAGATGGAGTCGCTGACAGCAGCTACGAAACCCGTGAGTGACTCCGGCTGGTGACCCGGGGGTGGCACTATTCCTATTGGGTGTGGGGCTGGGAGGATTCTGTCTGTCCATGCATCGTCTGTCCCTTCTGTTCTCCTTTGCCTGTCCCCTTAACCCACCCTTCTCTCCCCCTCTTCCCACTAACGGGTCAGGAGACCAAGGAGATCAGCTGGGAGCAGGTAGGGTGCAGGATGGGCTGCCCGCATGACAGGTTGTGCACGCTGCATGGTCTTTCTCTGTCCCTGTGCCCCACCCTTTGCCAGAACATTCTAAGTCCCCACCCAGGAGGGGAAGGCTGCAGCTTGGAGCTCAGCTGTGGTCTAGTTCATAGTGGCTTGGTGGGGGACTAAATGGAAGCCCTCTGTCCACCTCCAGCCTAGAGCACAGGCCTTCCCATGGTTGTGGGTTGCTCGGGAGCTGCTGGGCTATGGGACTGCTGGAGCCGGAGGGAGCCGCGGGGCTGTCTAGGGTTGGGAAGAGGGCTGAAGGTTCAGTGGCTTGAGTGTTAGCTATGCTATTATGGTGGCCGTGAGGTGGACGAGGCAAGTGAGAGGTAGGGAGGACACTGTGGCCTGGAGAAGAGAGAGGCCCAATGCCTGACTTGAGCTTGCCGGGTGTGTGTGTGTGTGTGTGTGTGTAGGCTCCAGATTGGGCTGTGGTCTGTTTCCAGGCCCTGAAGCTGCAGACTTGGGGGTTTAGCTCAGCCTTGCCCCAAACTGGACTGTTGAGTATTTCCTGAGTGTCACAGGAGTGATAGTCTCTGGGTGGCAGGAAAGCCACACTGAGTCCTGCTTCACATTTGGGCTGAGTGGGTGCAGACCAGCAGAGCTTGGGGCCAGCGGGTGGGGCCCTTGCCTGTAACACAGAATTCTAGCTTCCAGCCAACCTGGAGTGGGAGTGTGTGCCTGTAACTCCGTCACTCAAGAGGGTGGAGGCAGGAGGATCTAAAGTTCAAGACCATCCTCAAACTTCACTGTGAATTTGAGGCTAGCTAGGGCTACACAAGACCCTGAGCTGTTTTGTGCTGGGGAGAGAACCAGCGTGGGGTGGGGACTGAATGTTGTCCTTGAGGGCCTGACCCCCTCCCTCACCTGCCCACGGCCCCAGATCCTGGCATATGGCGACATGAACCACGAGTGGGTGGGGAACGACTGGCTGCCCAGCCTTGGGTTGCCCCAGTACCGAAGCTACTTCATGGAGTCGCTAGTCGATGCTCGGATGTTGGACCACCTGAACAAGAAGGAACTGAGAGGTCAACTCAAGATGGTGGACAGCTTCCACAGGTGGGGCTGCCTGGCCAATGGGAACGCCCAAAGGGGAAGAAGTCACACCCCTAGGGAGGCTTTAGCCAATGGGAAGTTTTATGAAATTCTGGCTTGTTGCTCCTTGAACCAAGAAGTTGATCCATAGGAAAACCGAGATCTCTCGTGGTCCTGGTGACCTGCTACTGGGGAGGCCAAAACAGGAGGATGACAAGTCTGAAGTTAGCGTGAACTATAGAGTGAGTTCAAGGCCAGCTCAGGGAGCTAGTGAGACCCTGTCTCAAAATTAAAAATAGAGAGATCATGAAGAAAGAGAGGGAGAAAGTCAGATAAGAGCAATGAGAGCAACGACAGTGGCCATGGGAAGGCTCCTGAGTGACTCAGTTTCCCCCTCTGCTCAGGGTTAGTCTGCATTATGGTATCATGTGCCTGAAACGGCTCAACTATGACCGGAAGGACCTGGAGAGGAGGAGGGAAGAGAGCCAGACCCAGATCAGAGGTGAGGTCCTGTGGGGGCCAGGCGGAGAGGCAGGCCCGAGGGAAGGAAGCCAGATTTCAAGAGCTACTGAGAACATGGTAGGGTGAGCATGCGGGCATGGCCAGAGAAAGAGTATAGCGTTATATGCCAGACTGGCTGGTCCTGGCCACTGGGGTGCGCTGTCACACAGGGGGTAGAGCCAGCATAAGTGTTTGGTTAAGAGGGAATTAGAACCGGCTCACTAGGACGGAAACCAAAGTGGGGGCGTGGCTAGGGAGGGAAATGACAGGCCATTTCCAGTGATGAGGGGAGAAGTCATCCTGAAAGCAAGTCTGGTAAGGGAAATGAGGAAGGAATTAGGCTAATTTGACAGGGCTAGCCTCTGGGAGGTGCACGGTTAAGAGTCCCTTTTAACCGGGTGGTAGTGGCGCACGCCTTTAATCCCAGCACTTGGGAGGCAGAGGCAGGCGATCTCTGTGAGTTCGAGACCAGCCTGGTCTACACAGCGAGTTCCAGGACTGGCTCCAAAGCTACAGGAAAACCCTGTCTCCTTTTCATCCCCAGACGTGATGGTGTGGTCCAACGAGAGGGTCATGGGCTGGGTGTCTGGGCTCGGCCTGAAGGAATTCGCTACGAACCTCACTGAGAGCGGGGTGCACGGGGCCCTGCTGGCTCTGGATGAAACCTTCGACTACTCCGACCTGGCCTTGCTCCTACAGATACCCACACAGAACGCGCAGGTGAGCATGGTGCTCAGGGAACGTGCTGGGCGTTCCCACCTGCGTGCTCCAACCTACGCCCACCAACCTTCCCCCTCCTCTTCCAGGCCCGGCAACTGCTGGAGAAAGAATTTAGCAACCTCATCTCCCTAGGCACAGACAGACGGCTGGATGAGGTAGGCGTGGCAGCAGCTCTGAGGCTCCCGGCCACACTTACATCAGTGATGAAGGGGTGGGGCTTGGTGTTGCCAACCAATTGTGGTTGGAGTTTGAGCTAAGAGAGGGGCATGGCTGAGGAGAGGAGTAGAATGGGAGTTTAGGCCTCTCTCCTTCACCTCCGGCTCCTATCCTACCACTAGGACAGTGCCAAGTCCTTCAGCCGCTCCCCATCCTGGAGGAAGATGTTCCGAGAGAAGGACCTCCGAGGTGTAACCCCTGACTCGGCTGAGATGTTACCCCCCAACTTTCGCTCAGCTGCAGCAGGAGCTCTAGGCTCCCCAGGGCTCCCACTACGCAAACTGCAGCCTGAAGGTAAGGGGCTCAGATGTGACAGTCCGGACCCTAGTCACAGCTTGGGACAACTCTCCATCTGGTCTACCCTACCAGCTGTCACCGGGCACTCCTCACAGTGGGCTATTCTCAGTCTCCTTCCCAGGATGGGACATGACCTTGCTTCAGGCCACTTGGACTCTCTCTTTGGGTCTCAGGCTTCTGGGAAGTAGAGACCCATGGTGGAGCAGGCACACGCGTGATGTTTGAAGCTTAAGTCTATTGGAGGGCACCAGGACTGGAGGCCAGAGCGCCTAGAAACCCTGGGGGATCTGGGCCGGCCTCTCCTCAGCGTTTGGCAGATAATTGCAAGATCAATACCTGCCTGGGCCACGGAAGAGTGAGTTCAGGACAGCCAGGCCTGCTCAGTGAGACTCTGCTTCCAAAAGTAAAAGGAGCTGAAGATGCAGCTGGCTGGTGGGGGAGCCGCGTACAGTTCTCCAGTGGAAGCTGCCCTGTGGCTCACTGGTAGAGCCCAAGCCTAGAATACCCCAGTGAAGGGCTTGGGTGTGGCTCAGTGGTGCGGTATTTGACTACCAATCAAGGGGCTCCTACCTTCAATGTCCAGTACGAAGGAGTGGGGAATTCTCTGGGGAAAATAGGGGGCTTCCAGGCTGAATGGCTGCTCTCTCTCTAGGCCAGACTTCCGGGAGTTCACGAGCAGATGGTGTTTCTGTCCGGACTTACTCCTGCTAGTGGGCACTTACAGGTGAGGACTCTGCCAGGTGATTCTTAGGGTTCAGGGTGGTGCAATGGGACTGCAGGATGGCGGACCTGATGGGTCCCACCTACTCTGATAACTGTTTGGTCTCAATGCAAGTGACCTCGCTCTCGGATGAAGACCCTCCCGAAGGCTGGGCCGTTTTCCCTCCTTTGCAGACTATTGTCTAGCCGGAGACCACCGTGAGGGAGCTCTCACTGCGGACTATACACATCTATACACACCAGCCCAGTGTGCGCGTTCCCGCCTCCCAGATGACTGGGCCTGGACTAAACCACTGGAAATGGACTAAAGAGGGGGGCATCGGAAGAAGAGGACAGGAAGAAATCCCTCCGCCTCCCTTTTCTCTACTTTGTAATTTATTGATCCGTTTCGGACGGGAGCAAGGCACCCTGCACCTGCGGGAAGGGGGCGGGCTTCGCTCTCGGGCGGCATGCGGGAAGAGGCCGCCCCTCCCCCTTCTCTTGCCCAGTCGCGGGGCCCAGGTCTTTCTTCTTCGTCCGCTAGGAGGGGAGGGGAGACTCGCTGCTACAAGCCTCGCCCCCCACTCCCGTGCCACTCAGTCCTGCCCCCGCTGCGTCTGGTCGCCAGTCCTCGGGGGTCATCTGTGAGCGGAGTCCCTGTCCCTCCTCCCGTGTCTCGTGTCCCCCGGGGCCTCCCCGCCCCCTGCTATGGCGGTGTCTGTGCCCAAGGGTCAGGGACGCAACCCTGCGTTCCCAGTTCCCCTCCGGCTCCGGGGTTTGCATGGGAAAATCCCTCTGTCAACTATGTCGCTGGGTGATGTGGCTTGGGGAGGGATGGACAGCGGGGAGTCCCCCACCCCGACTCTCAGTTGGCCTCCTAGCCCCAGGCGTTACTCAGTGATCACGGGTAAAGACCTACTGTTTCAAAAGTTCTGGTGTTGACCAGCCTTTTTTTGAGACAGGGTCTCACTTTGTAGTCCTGGCTGGCCTGGAACTCACTATGTAGACTAGGCTAGCCTCGAACTCACAGAGATCCGCTTGCCTCTGCCTCTGCACTGAGATTAAAGGTGTGTGCCACCTCTCCCAGCTTTTGTTCTCAAGATGTTAAGAATGCAAACCAACCACCTTCAGAATCAAGGAGTCAGGCCCTCTAGGAGAGGCTGATGCCTCTTCCTACCGTCTGTGGTCTCCCTCCGCCAGGACACACCCCACTCTGGACACTGCTGTTTCCAGGAGCACATTTATTCAGACCTCCTGTCAGGTGGGCAGGCCAGGGGAGGTACTTCAGCCGCAGTTGTGGCCATGTTAGGGCTCTGGAGTCTCCAGCATGTCAGCCAGGGCTCTGGACAGGAGGACACGAAGGTTAGCCAGCACCCAGAGGTCCTTGAGCCATCATGACCCTGACCGCTTCATATCCTGGGACCGTGGGGTCCCAGGATAGCTCTTAGCTCCCAGTGGGCCAGCCTTTCTCTAAACAAGTCCCTTGAACTGCATCATTCCCCCACCCAGCCCCACACTTACTGATACAGGGAGGAGGAGAAATAGTCCATGTAGCTTCCTGGGAGGGAGCAGAGAGAAGAGGTTTGAGGGCCTCCAGGAGGGGCATGATGGGGGAACACTCAGGGCAAGCACTTGGTCTCCAGCTGCCCCAGCCCATGATTTTTGTTTACTTTGGTCCCACCCACTGGCTTCTAGGAGTACCCTCAACACCGGCTCAATCCTAGCTTCAGGCCAGGCTCTGCCCGAGGACCTTTGCTATGGTC
Organism: Microtus oregoni; assembly: GCF_018167655.1. Lineage (NCBI taxonomy): Eukaryota > Metazoa > Chordata > Mammalia > Rodentia > Cricetidae > Microtus > Microtus oregoni. The sequence continues at coordinate 44,131,201 of NW_024543059.1, forward strand.
ACACCCCCACCCCACCCTACCAGTCAGTCACAGCCAGCAGCTTTCCTGGTTGGGAGCTCAGGTTGGCTCCAACCCCTCTTTGCAAGACTTTGCCCCTCCATAGGTGCCTGCTTTGCTTCTCACCTGGAGTGCAGAGGGTTTCACAGACCAGCGGGCAGAGGTAGCAGAACTGGCAGTGCTGAGGACAGGGAGAGAGCCTGGTCAGGGAGGTTGGGTGGAGAGCCAGTGTGGGTGCTCTAGTGGGACCAACGTCCCTGGGAAGGTCTCACCTGGCACTGGTCACAGTGTTCCCCCATGTTCTCCTCATCACAATGACAGCTTTCACATTCAGTACATCTCTGGGGACAGGAAGAGCCTGCTTAGAGGAGTCCCTAGCCCAGAATCCATGTCTGAGCTCAGAGTCCCCCTTCTTTCCAGGTGGTTCCTCACACCATCCTCCCAGGTTTCCTATCTAAAGCTAGCCCAAATGCCCCCATTGAGGGCAGGACCTGTGAGTGGTCACAGACCTGGAGGGTGACCCTTAACTTCTCCCCACCCCAGCTTCTGGTCCCCAGCATTTATTTTGCTGCTCCTCCCACTGTCAGGTTCAGAGGCCTCCCACGGCACCCCAGGGCATGCCAGGCAGATCTGGGCTAGGGACCTACATTGCAGAAAGAACAATAGCCACATAGAGATCCTGGCTGGTAGTTCTCATACTCCCGGGCATCGTGCTGACCTGTGGGAACAGGAGGGCCACAGTGATTCCATTTGACCAACTCTGCCTTCCCCACCCCCACAGAGCCAGGTCACTTACCTGTGACCTCACGGCTTTCCTCCTCGCTGGAACCTTCTGTGTCCACCTCCCTTCCAGCCAGGGGGTTTGGGATGATGGTGAAGGGTAGCAGGTTTTCTTCCAGGATCTCCTCCTCTTCCTCCTCTTCTTCCTGCTTTCTGTGATGGCTCACTGGAGTCTGAACCTCAGTCCTGTCTTCCCTACTCTCTTGCTCATCTTTTTCTTCCTTTTCCTCATCTTCCTGGCTCTTAGGGAGGCCATGACCCTCCTCCTCCTCTTCACTGTGGGATCCTTTGCTCTGCTCTGAGTCTTTGTCTCCCTCTTGAGAGCTGTGGTCATCTTCCTTTCTTGATTCTTCGGAACCAGCCCCTGTGGGCTGCAGGGGCTGATGACCAATGTCACCTTGGACAAACTCTCTGTGACCCTGGCTGATCTGTTCATCTTGATCTTGTGGCCTGTGACTGGGGACCTCGTGGCCAAACTCAACAGAAATATCCCCATCTCCTTCCCTAGGGACTCTGTGGTGGTGATGGCCAGGAACTTCTGTCTTATACTCTTCTGGGAAGTCCTCCTCCTTGTCAGACTTGTGGCCTTGGGGTTGGTGGCTTGCAGTATGGTGGCTGAACTTGACTGTTACCTCCTCTTCTTGATTCTCACTTCCAAGACCATGGTGAGTGTGTCTAGGAGATGGGTGCCAATGTTCAGTGGATACAGCCTCATCTTCCTCTTCCTCATCTTGGTGGCTTTGGTGGCCACGGCTGGGGACATGATAGTAGCCTTCATCTGAGTCATCTTCATCATCATCATCATGGCCTCGGTGTCTGTGGACCTGGTGCCCATGCTCAGGGGAGCCATCATCTTCATCATCATCATCTTCATCATCATCATCATGGCCTCGGTGTCTGTGGGCCTGGTGCCCATGCTCAGGGGAACCATCATCATCATCATCATCTTCATCATCATCATCATGGCCTCGGTGTCTGTGGGTCTGGTGCCCATGCTCAGGGGAGCCATCATCATCATCTTCTTCATCATCATCATCATCATGACCTCTGTGTCTGTGGGCCTGGTGCCCATGCTCAGGGGAACCATCATCATCATCATCTTCTTCATCATCATCATCATGACCTCTGTGTCTGTGGGCCTGGTGCCCATGCTCAGGGGAACCATCATCTTCATCATCATCATCATGGCCTCTGTGTCTGTGGGCCTGGTGCCCACGCTCAGTGGAATCATCTTCATCATCATCATCTTCATCTTTGTGGCCTTGTCTATGCCTGTGGGCATGATGGTGTTCATCTGAACCCTCTTCATCTCCTTCCTCTGAGTGGCTCTGGTGACTCTGGTGACCATGGGCCTTGTGCTTATCATTAGAGTTCTCTACTTTCTCCCCATCATCTTCCCCTCCGTGGCCATGGTGACCATGCCTGGTGACAAGATGGTGATCCTCACTGGAGACAATGCTATCCTCATCTTCATCTTCATGGCTGTGACTCCTCTGTCTGGGGAAGTGGTCCTCAGGCTCCGCTGAGTTCCCCAAATCTTCATTATCGTGCCCTCTGTGCCCATGGGCCTGTCTCACATGCCCTCTGAAGATCTCTTCAGAGACATTCTCCTCTCCAGCCTCGTGGCCAGGGTACCTGTGGTCTTGGAGCCGGTGGCCATATTCCCTGGAGAAATCGTCATTCTCTTCCCTGTGGTCTCTGTCCTTCTCACCCTGATGGCCCCCACGGCTGTGGATGTGGTGACCAAACTCAGCCGACATGTCCTCTGAAGACCCGGGAATGCCGGCATTGTTGTTCCAGTTGCCAAGGCTCAGCCCAGCCCCTCTCAGCTCCTGGGTCACCAGTGGAGGGAACAGCAGGCTGGCTACTGTGGCCCAAAGGAGACAAGCATGCAACCAAGGCCGCTGGAAGCCCATGGGGACGTTTAGCAGTTGAACTTTTTCCAAGCTTGACTTCAGCTGACTTTGATGGGTTCTTGTGCCTTGTTTTGTTCTGACTTTCAGGGTGTCTCTCTTGGGTGGTGGTATCTCTCCCACTCTTTTTGTCTGTCTTCCTCAGGTCTTGGATGCCTCTCTGAGGATGTCCCCTTTGGAGCTGTGACCCTGGTTCCAGGACCTCCCTTCCCACTGCTGAGCCAATGGGGTCTGTCCCCTCCCCTCCTTGTGGCTAAATTTATCCTCAGCCTAAGTTATTCTGGTCAACCCCTGCCTGCCCCTCCCCTCCTGTTCCTCTGGCTCAGGACTGGGTGGTGGAGGGGTCTTCATGGCCAGGAGGGGGCAGGGACTTGTCTTTGGTCTGTCCAAAAGCTCAAGCTTGGGAACTTGGAGGCAAAGGCTTAGACTACGGCTGGAGTGCAGAAGAGCCCGGGGCACCGGGAGACAGCGACACGGTTAGGAGCCCAAGGACCCCTGCAATGCAAGAATTGGGGGGTACGGTTGTGAAGAATTTGCAGCCAGGATGGGACATTTGGTGTGAAAGTGGGTGACATACAGAGGCTGTGGAAGAGTCCCCAACACCTCATGACCTCCTGTCCCTGGAACTCAGATCTGAGGGCAGGGGACCAGGCCAGAGCTATAAATACAGCAGGGGGAGGGTGCTGGGGGCTCAGGTTACTAGGTCCCAGCTGTCCCCACTAGAGGGACTTGGCGAGAGACCAGTGTCACCCTTCTCTGAACACCACCCCACCTTGTCAACATACTTTTGGGGTTTTGTCCTTTATGAATCAACCCCCCCCCCCCCTTATAGTCACTGTTTCTGAAGGTCCCTGTTCCTTTTCAGGATTCTAGCACACACACCCCCAACTTACTCTTACTGTGTCCTCCCTGCTCTCTCTGATTCCTGGCTCTGTCTTCTACCCTCTCTCTCTTGGCATTTCTAGCTTTGTCCCTGTCTCTGTATCTCGTTCTCTTTGTATATCTGCCCCCACTCTCTCTGAGTCTCTGTGTCCCTGTCCCCCCACTCCCTTTCTTCTCTGGGTCCCTCCCTTAGTTTCTGTCTCTGTCTCTTTCTCTCTGAGTCTATTTGTCCCATGGCCCACTCTGGTTCTTCCCTCCCTCTGCTCTCTCTGTTCGTTCTCTGAGTTTGAGTCTACCGACCCCATCCCGTGCTAGGCAGCCCAATCGGTCCCTCCTCCACAGCGCGGGCCGCCCTCTTCCTGCCTCCAGTGACGTGTTCCCGGGACTCCCCGCCCCGGGCTAGACTGCGAAGTCGTGGATCCGGTTTGGTCGGGTGGGTCAGCGGCTGGGAGGAAATACACCGAGCCCCGGGGGCTGCGGCGGCAGCATGGTGGGCCCGGAGAAGGAGCAGGTATCGCACTGCGCGGGGCGGGATGTGAGCGGGTTCCAGAGTGGCGCCAGCCCTGCCGATCCGGGCCAGATGCAGCGGGCGCTGGGCCAGGAGTTCCCAGATCAAGGGGCTTGGGGTCCTGACTGAGCCTGCGGGAGGAGGACACGAAGTTCTCAAGGTGTCTCCGGGGGCGCGTGGGGCTGTCTTCGCATCCTGTGGGTCTGACCCAGGTCCCCGCCCTGCTCTTCTCGTTCCGGTTCTCAGAGCTGGATCCCTAAGATCTTCAGGAAGAAGGTGTGCACGACGTTCATAGTGGACCTCTGCGATGATTCTGGGTGAGCAGTTCGGGGCAGCTGGCCTGGCAGCACAGGTTCGAGGGCCCTGCCCGCTGCAGACAGGCACCGCCCCCACAGTCCGGACTCCCCCCTACTCAACGCAGACAAGGCCTGCCCACCACGGACAGACCCTTCTCGGTCCCCCACAGACAGACCCCACCCACCGCAGACAGGCTCCGCCCACCAAGGGCATTTCCCCGCCTCCACCTCAGCCCGAACCTTTCCTTGCCTTGGGCACACCCCAGATTCTGCATTCTCCCCTAGCTGGGGGTTGGGAAGCTTCGGGGATTCATTCTGTGTCTTTGTGTCTCGTCCATGCGTCTGTCTTTGTGTCACGTTGTCTCTGCTTTGGCTCTCTGTGTCATCCATCGGTAGTCACACAGCCCTGCCAGCCGTTCCGAGTCTGCAGCTTTGGGATAGAAATTCCCTTCTTGGGCCACGCTTGTCACCTGGGCACAGAACAGTCCCTCCTGAGGTTGCCGAGCAAACTAAACAAGGTCACTTTGGGACGGTTCTGGAACTCTGCCCACCACCTAATAAACACTCGGAAATGTCTGCAGCTCCCAAGAGAAACGGGCAGTTACCACAGCGTGCTGTGCTCTGTGTGGCAAGGGGCACGAGCAAGCCCCATAGTCCCCCAGCTCCATCTGCGGTCTCCCTAGTTGGCTCCAGCTTTAAATCTGTTCTCAGGCTGGTCTTTCAGCCGGAGGTAGTGGCATCTCTTAGTGTGCCTTTATCAGGAGCCTGTTGTCCCTCCAGGGCAGGACAGGAAAATGTTGCGTAAACAAACACTTATACGGTTTGCTGATGGCAATGGGCCACAGGCAGGGTAATAGAAGTAAGTGGGGGAGCTGGTGGGCGCAGGTTTCTTTGGGAGGGTGTTGCAGCGTGGCCTTGGAAGGTGACTCTGGGCCTTGGAGTTGCCTGTTCGAAGTCCTCGCTAATGATAGCTGTGTGTCTTGAAAACAGAGCAGAGTTCAGGGTGTAAACCTTGTCATGAGCAAGTTGGCCATGACCTCATGGGCACTCAGAGGCCACCTGAGTGAGTGTGAGGTTTTTCTGGGGCTACGAAGACACAGCAAGGCTTGGGCAGGCGGTGTGTGTGTGAACTGCATGAGGACAGATCAGAGGCCAGGAACCTGAGAGTGGACCCTGGGGACCAGAGCTCATGGGCAGTGTGGCTCCTGAGCGGGCCGTCTGCAGACTAGAGTGTAGGAATGGGGTAGTTGTCACCAAGACGGAAAACCCAGGAAAACACGCAGGTTTGAAAATCATTGAGAGTGTAGCCCTTGCTTCTGTGTGCATAATAGACCTTGGGAAGCAGGGTGGGGCGGGTGGGGACCCAATTGGTACTTAGCAGAAGGTTGAGGCTCACACTGGGGTCTGAGAGGTCCCAGCTGCAGGTGGAGACTGAAACCATGGAAGCAGAAGAGGAAATGCAAAGACTACCTCCACAGCCAATTTTCTTTCCCTCTGTCCCTTTCTTGCCTCTCCCCCACCTTTCTTCTTACATGGAGAAGTTTAAACACCGTCTTCAGTGATAGCATATATACTTAACATGTGTTGGTTTTCATTCCCAAGACCAAAACACAAACCCAAGAAACCTGCCAGGTGTGTTGGTACACACCTGACCTAGCACTCGGGAGAATGAGGCGGAGAGATTGCAGGTCTGAGATCAACCCGGGCTACAGAAGCAGATCTTACCTTCAAACAAAACCCCAGCAACAAAAAACCACCAGGGGTTGGTGGTGAAGAACCCTGGCTACTCAGTTCCCAGCACCCCCATGGCAGCTCTCAAAATCTAACTCTAGTTCCTGGGGCTCTGACTTCTCACACATACGTGGTACCCAGACATACATGCAGGCAAACGCTCATACACACACACAGATACACACAAAATAAAAACCAAAACATCCACCTCCCCACACCCTCCCCTGTCATCTCTGACTGGCTTTAAGACAAATGCCAACTGCAGAAGCTTCCTAACCTTTTCTTTGGCCCCTGGGGACCTTGAGCTAGAAGATCGTGGAGGGCTGCCAGGAGGCAGCGTAGTTCTTGATGCTCTGATGGCAGCGGAGGGGAGAGAAAGCTGCCATGGGGGTTGGGCTTGAACTTTGGGGAGAGGAAGGAACCATGCTAAGGTGTTCATACTAGAAGGGTGTATTCCATGGTGGCCAGCCACCCTTGACAAAGAGATGGCACCTGAATGGAGCCTTTGTGCCTCAGAGCCACACAGAGCTCTGTCAGGAGGCAGGCAGGCACGAGAAATGTTGCCAGCGCCATGTGCCCAGAACTTTCTTCTGGGGTGGTCTTGCTCACGTATTGCGTATGGAGACAGCGGGTCACTAGTGGTGCCGGCCCTGAGATAGGAAGTGTGATCAGACTGAGGTTTCCTTTATTCTGTGTGTGCTCCGCATGCGCGTGGAAGCCAGAGACAACCTTAGGCGGTGTTCCTCATACACCTCTACCTTGGGTTTTTTTTTTTTTTTTACCTCAGGTGGCGTTCCTCACACACCTCTACCTTGGTTTTTTACCTCAGGCGGTGTTCCTAACCTCTACCTTGTTTCTTTGAGACAGTGTTTCTCACTAGCTTGGGTGACCTGGCTAGGCTGGCTGTCCCCTCCTCCCCAGCTGGGATTACCCCTGTGCACAGCCACATCTGTGTTTATGGGCCTTAGGGGCAGAATGCAGAACTCTTGCTTTCAAGACAGGCACTTTCTCCAGGTTTATTTTAACTTGTTAAGTTATGTTATAAGGAACCCCATGCAGACAGTAGACTCCTTGGGGCTGGTGCTCCAGAATGTTCCATGCAGACATTTTGGACTAGAAAAGTAGAGGAACAAGGGGAGTCCAAGAATGAGATCCAGATATGTAAGAGGATTAAGTGTGTGTGGGGAAACTGAGGCATACCAGGGTCCCCTGGCATTAGAGAAGGAGGAGGTTGTGTCCTTTTAGCTCTAGGAGGACAACAGGCCGTAGGCACAGACCTGATGTGTTCCTGTGCATGGCCCGCATCCCTACATCTGTAGAACTGGTCCTGGGCTAGGCATGTAATGTGCGCTGGTGTACGCTTGGCATCTCAGCACTCAGGAGGCACAGCATGAGCATCAGAAATTCAAGGTCAACCTGGGTGATAAAGCTAGTTTTAGACCAGCTTGGGTTCTCAAAAAACAAGGCATAGGGGACCGGAGAGACGGCACAGTGATTAGGAACACTGGCTGCACTGTATTCGTACATACAACAGATAAACATACTAAGATGCTGGGTGGTGGCAGCACAGTCTTATCCCAGCACTCAGGAGACAGAGGCAGGCAGATCTCTGTGCGTTCAAGGCCAGCGTTGTCTACAGAGCAAGTTCCAGGACAGAGAAACAAATAAAGGCCCAGGAAGGCTTGGGGATGTAGCTCAGTTAGAATGTTTGCCTAGCTAGCACGCAGTCCTGGTTCCAACCTCTGCACGAAAATAAGCCAGCTATGGTAGTGCATACCTGTAATTCCAGAACTCTCAAGGCTCACGCAGGAGGATCAGAAATTTGAAGGCAATAAATAAATAAATAGACGAGAAGAAATAATTTGTAATCAACTTTGGCTATAGTAAGTTTGAAGCCAGCCTGGGCTACCTGAGAGCCTATGTCACCCTCCGTCCCAGAAATAAAGTCCCCTTCCTAGGTCAGTGGCTCACTTAGCTTCAGAAACTGCAGTGAGCCCGCTATTTAAATTCCTTTTACAATCAGGGCCACGGAGACTTAGCTATGCTTCCCCCAGTCCCTGCTCCGTACTTTCCGAAACTAAGGCAACAGTTGCCTGAATAGCAAGGAACACTTGAACATTTAAATTTTTTTAAATATTCATTCTGATCATTTTTGTAATTTTTATTTATTTTACCTGTCTGGGCATTTTGCCTGTGTGTTTGTGCACCACGTGCCTGAATGGTGCCTAAGAAGGCCAGGATCCCCTGGGTTTGGAGTTACATACAGACGCTTGCAAACTGCCATATGGGTACCTGGAATCCAACTCCTGCCCTCTGCACACATTCTTAATCCCGGAGCCATCTCTCCAAACCACTGTGTCCTTATTTAGAGAGGAAAACATTGTATCTATGGAGACAGAAATGGAAACCTTCATCTGTTGCCTGTTTCTCAGAGTGAGGAGAAAACAGGCAGGGAAGGGGCTGGGATACAGTGACAGAGAACAAGGGGATCACGGCCTGGGCTCAGTCGCCTGCCTCCTGCCCTTCTGCCTGAGAAAGCAGGCCTGAGGACAGCTGGAGCTGACAGACAGGCCAACACCGGCAGAGCACCCCCACCTTGCAGTCAGGGAGCTCTGAAAAAGCCTTGACTTTCCTGGGGTGTAATGCTAGGTTATTTAAAGTTCCCATAGCTGATCTCCAGCTGGAGCTGCTGCTATCCTCATTTCAGGAAACACTCCTGATTTTCTTGGCTGCTCTGAGTTCCTTGGTGCTATTACTGTCTTTGTAGCGAAGGGGAAATTTAGTCTCAGAGCGGTGAAGGTGCTTGCTCCCAACTGCACAACGGCCTCAGCCTCTGGTACTCAAACTTTTCTTTGAACCATTCTTTTTTTCTCCTCCCTCCCTCCCTCCCTCCCTCCCTCCCTTCCTTCCTCCCTATCTCCTTCCCTCCCTTCCTCCCTTTTTCCCTCCCTTCCTTCATTTCTTCTTTCTTTTCTTTTCTTTTCTTTTTTTTTTTTTTTTTGAGACAGGGTTTCTCTGTGTAGCTCTGGCTGGCTTTGAACTCACAGAGATCCGCCTATCTGAGTGAGTGCTGAGATTAAAGTGTGTGCCACCACACCGAACTTTTGTTGTGGTTGAATCATTCTTTACAGTTCTTTTCTGTTTTGAATTCTCTGTTTCATTTCATCTTTTGTGGCGCCTGCCGATGGCCGCCTGCTCCTCTTGATTCTGATCCTGCAGCTCAGTCTCCCTGCCCTGACTTGTCTGGCTATAGCAGTCTTTGCCTTGATTTTTTTCTCCAGAACCAGTCACTGCTGGTCTTGCTCTGGCCCCTGTCTCTGGGGACAGGATATGGACATTTGTACAGGATGGAGTCAGTGGGACACCCAGGGTTCATGCTCTACCCTCATGCCCCCAGAGGGACCTTGTGCCAATGTGGGAGACCTCGGAATGCCCACCCATCTGTGGCTGTGGAGGACGCCTTTGGGGCTGCTGTAGTTTCGGAGTGGAGCAGTGACGAACACACTACAGAGAAACCCACAGATGCCTACGGAGACCTGGACTTCATATATTCTGGCAGAAGGCCCAGCAACGTGAGGCCTGCATGTCTGGGCCACCAGGCTGGGTGGGGCTGGGACAAAGGCTGAATGTATCTCCCTACTGGCCCACCCTGATCTTTGGGTGCCTCTGTCTAAGTGTCTGTCCCTCTCTTTCTCTAGGTCCTTGCTGCCTCCCCGTCTGTCTGTCTGCTTCTGTCTGGGTCTCTGTCTCCCCGTCTCTCTTTGGGCCTCTGTCTTCATCTGTCTGGGTCTGTCCCCTGCTGTCTCTGTCTCTCTGTCCCCCATGTGTCTCTTCCTCCTGTGTCCACAGTTCCTCCGGCTGTCTGACCGCACAGATCCGGCCACTGTGTACAGTCTCGTCACCCGTACTTGGGGCTTTCGTGCCCCAAACTTGGTGGTGTCAGTACTGGGGGGGTCGGGGGGCCCCGTGCTCCAGACCTGGCTACAGGACCTTCTACGTCGTGGGCTGGTGCGAGCCGCCCAGAGCACAGGTGACCACAGGGGTTAGGGACTGTGTCTCTTGGGCCTCGGCCCTACTGCTGCCCGGGTCGGAGGGCATTGCTTCCATTCCCGTGCCTTACTGGTTTCCTCTGTCTTACATAGGGGCCTGGATTGTCACAGGGGGACTGCACACGGGCATAGGCCGGCATGTGGGTGTAGCTGTGAGAGACCACCAGATGGCCAGCACTGGGGGCAGCAAGGTGGTGGCCATGGGCGTGGCCCCCTGGGGTGTGGTCCGGAACAGAGATATGCTGATCAACCCTAAGGTGGGAATGGGGTTCAGAGAAGAGGCCCTGACAGGGAGTGCTGGTCTGAGGGAGGAGGCTGGGAAGGACTCCTGGGTCTAAGGGAGGAGGGCTGGGTCCTCCTGGTCTGTCCCTTCTGAAAGACTTCTCTGTCTGGCATTGTGCTCAGGGCTCATTCCCTGCAAGGTACAGATGGCGCGGTGACCCTGAGGATGGAGTTGAATTCCCCCTGGACTACAACTATTCTGCTTTCTTCTTGGTGGATGACGGCACATACGGGCGCCTCGGCGGTGAGAACCGCTTCCGCCTTCGCTTTGAGTCCTACGTGGCTCAGCAGAAGACTGGAGTGGGAGGTGAGTGGGCTTTGGGTTCAGGACTCAGCACACAGGACCCCACTGGCCAGGTGTGCTCAAGACTGGGCAAAGTTCCTCTGTTAAGAGGTTTGTCCATGCCAGGCATGGTGGCGCACACCTTTAATCTCAGCACTCAGGAGGCAGAGGTAGGCAGAACTTGGTAAACTCAAGGCCAGTCTGGACTACACAGGGGTTGCAGAAAAAGACCCTTTCTCAATAAGTAAAGGAATAAATAAATGTAATTAAATGAACAGAAAGGGGAGCGTGAGGAGATGACTCAGTAGAGTTAAGCGAGCTTGCTGCCTGGGATCCAATTTTGGGTGTCTCACAATTGCCTGTAGCTCTAGCTCCAGGGGATCCCCCTCCCTCTTATGGCCTCATGACTCTCACAGGCACATACACATAAAGACACGTATATGTACACACATACACAAGTTTTTTTTTTAAAGTTGTTTTTTTCCAGGGGTGGTGGTGCACAACTTTCACTTCAGTGCTTGGGAGGCAGATGCAGGCAGATCTCTGAGTTCAAGGGCACCCTGTCTGTGAAAATGGCTGGGGCTACACAGAGAAACCTTGTCTTGAAAAACAAAAAAACAATACAAAAAACTGGTTTTAATGAAAACAGAAAAGGCGGAAGATAGTCTTGTAATCTCCCTAGGTACAAAACTCACAGAGTAACAAACTGGAGGAATTGACCTCTGGATCTACTCATGCAGCCAGATTTCAAAACAGAATATTCCAAGCCCCAGAACCGTCCCGCTCAGTCACAGAGGACCCCCTCTGTGTGTCAGACACCTGGAAACTGCAGCCTGTCCATCCCTGTTCCCTTGTGTCTGGATCAACGTAGCACAAGGCTCCCTTATTCAAAATACCGAGGACCAGAAATGTTTCCAACTCTGGGTGCTTTCGGACTTTGGGGTACATATATACATATATGTCTCTATATATTTACCTGCTGAGCATTCTTAAGCAGAAAAAGGAGTCAGAAATCAAAGGTGTTTCCCCAAATCCTCATTTGAGCATATGTGAACACTCGGAGAGCTTTCAGAGGGGCTGCTGGGAGTTAACCTGTGACCTTGGAGCTCGGCTTTCCTCCATGACATTTATCATGAGGTAAATGTCATCTTCGGTGTGAAGTCAGCTTAACAAACTGAGTCATAGAAGGGACGTGAAGAAAAAGTTGCCAGACGTAGTGGGGCACACCTTTCATCTCAATGCTCGGGAGGCAGAGGCAGGTGGACTCAGTGAGTTTGTAGTTTTGGTGATGTCTCTCTTGTGGAATTTTCCCAGGTGACAGGTGGCAGAGATTTGAATTGTCTGGTACTAGGAACGGTGCTGAATGTATGTGCTTGTGTGTGTCCTCATGCTCAGATGTCATCTCTATAGGTTCTCTCTCCTGTGGCCTGGAGGGTACAGAGCTTCACAGACAGGACTCCATTCCTGTCTTAGCCAGTGTTCTATTTATGTGAAGAGATGCCATGACCAAGGAAACTCTTAGAAAAGAAAGCATTAAAAAAAAAAAAAAAGCCAGGGGGGATGGAGAGATGACTCAGAGGTTAAAGCATTGCCTGTTCTTCCAGAGGTCCTGAGTTCAATTCCCAGCAACCACATGTGGCTCACAACCATCTGTAATGGGGTCTGGTGCCCTCTTCTGGCCTGCAGACATACACACAGACAGAATATTATATACATAATAAATAAATAAATAAATAAATAAATAAATAAATATTTTTTTAAAAAAAGCCAGGTGGTGGTGGCGCATGCCTTTAATCCCAGCACTAGGGTAGGAAGGCAAAGGCAGGTGGATATCTGTGAGTTCAAGGCCAGCCTGGTCTACAGAGTGAGTTCCAGGACAACCAGAACAGTTACACAGATAAACCCTGTCTTGAGAAATAAAAATAAAAAAATAGATAAATGTAATCTACCACCATCATGGAGAGGAGCATGATGGTGTCAGACAGACATGGTGCTGGAGAAGAAACAGAGCTCTACATTCAGATCCTGAGAGTGACACTGGGCCGCCACACCTCCTAATCCTTCTCAAGTAGTGCCACTCCCTGGTGACTAAGCACTCAAATATCTGAGCCTATGGGGGGCATTCTTGTTCAAACCGCACAATAGCTGTTACTTTGTGGCTGTTTCTCTTTTATCAAGAATGTGTGGTTGTGGAACCAGTAAATTTGGAGTTTAATCCCCTAAAGCCACGTGGTGCCGAGACTCAATTCCTGCAGGTTATCAGCTGACTCACAGATATACATGAAATAAGTTTAATTTAGCTGGATGTGGTGACTCACACTTGTGTGGCTGAAGCAGGAGGAATATGAGATCGAGGCCAGTCTGGGCTAGAGTGGCGTCCTGTCCCCTAAAATCCAAACCAACAACAACAAAAAAAGAAAACACACATTTTAATTTAGCTGCCTCCTTTTCTTGTGTTTTTTTAGTCCAGAGCTCCAGGACAGGTGGTGTGAAGCCTGGGTTCAGGACAGGCGGTGTGAAGCCTGGGTTCAGGACAGGCGGTGTGAAGCCTGGGTTCAGGACAGGCGGTGTGAAGCCTGGGTTCAGGACAGGCGGTGTGAAGCCTGGGTTCAGGACAGGCGGTGTGAAGCCTGGGTTCAGGACAGGCGGTGTGAAGCCTGGGTTCAGGACAGGCGGTGTGAAGCCTGGGTTCAGGACAGGCGGTGTGAAGCCTGGGTTCAGGACAGGCGGTGTGAAGCCTGGGTTCAGGACAGGCGGTGTGAAGCCTGGGTTCAGGACAGGTGGTGTGAAGCCTGGGTTCAGGACGGGTGGTGTGAAGCCTGGGTCCTGGACGGGTGGTGTGAAGCCTGGGTCCAGGACGGGTGGTGCAAAGCCTGGGTCCAGGACAGGCGGTGTGAAGCCTTTGCAGGTTGTATTCTTACTTAGCTGAGGGCAGAATCGACACACGTTGCCTTTAGCTTTCACTGCCAGATTTTTTTTCAATATTTTTATGGTGCTGAGATTGTTCGTCTATTTATATTTCCTTCCTTTTCTACCTGAACCTTCACCTCCCTGGGCTTTGAAGTGTTTAGCCAACCATACGGCTGACTCAGGAGCCAAGAGTCCAGGTCACAAGCTCTCCCTCCCTTCTGAAGTTAGGCAGCACCACCTTTGACTTCTAGTGCTGAAATGTCATCCCCAGCACTCGAGGTGAACGCAAGAGGATCGGAAGTTCAGGGGCATCCTTGGTTCCATAATGAGTGTGAGGTCAGACTGGCATGTGTGAGACTTTGTCTTAAAAAATATTTGGGGCTGGAGAGATGGCTCAGTGGTTAAGAGAACTGGCTGTTCTCCTGGAGGTCCTGAGTTCAATCCCCAGCAACCATATGGTGGTTCATAACCATCCACATGGGATCTGATGCCCTCTTCTGGCGTAAAGTCAACAGAACACTTATATTTATAAAATAAATAAGTAAATCTTAAAAAAAAAAGTCAGGTGGTGGTAGTGCATGCCTTCGTAGCAGTTGGGGGCAGAGGCAGGTGGATCTCTGTGAGTTTGAGGCCAGCCTGGTCTACAGAGCAAGTTCTAGGACAGCCAGGACTACACAGAGAAACCCTGTTTCAAAAAGCAAAACAAAAACAAAAGCCAGGTGGTAGTGGCACACACCTTTAATCTCAGCACTTGGGAAGCAGAGGCAGGTGGATCTCTGTGAGTTCAAGGCCAGCCTGGTCTGCAAAGCCATTTCCAGTACACCCAAGGCTGTCACACAGAGAAACCCTGTCTCAAAAAACAAAAAAGAAAAAAAAGGGAGGGTAGGGATGCTGGGAGATGACTTGGCAGATAAGAAGCTCGCTGTGCAAGTATGAGCGCCTTAGAATTCATATCAAGTTGGCTGCGGCATTCACATCTGCAACCCCAGCTCACACCTGCAACCCCAGCTCACACCTGCAAACCCCAGCTCAACCTGCAATCCCAGCTCACACCTGCAATCCCATATCACACCTGCAAACCCAGCTTATACCTGCAATCCCATATCACACCTGCAAACCCAGCTTATACCTGCAACCCCAGCTCACACCTGCAATCCCATATCACACCTGCAAACCCAGCTCATACCTGCAACCCCAACTCACATCTGCAATCCCAGCTCACACCTGCAACCTCTGCTCACACTTGCAACCCCAGCTCATACCTGCAACCCCAACTCACATCTGCAACCCCAGCTCATACCTGCAACCCCAGCTCACACCTGCAATCCCATATCACACCTGCAAACCCAGCTTATACCTGCAACCCCAGCTCACACCTGCAATCCCAGCTCACACCTGCAACCCCAGCTCATACCTGCAACCCCAACTCACATCTGCAATCCCAGCTCACACCTGCAACCCCAATTCACACCTGCAATCCCAGATCATACCTGCAACCCCAGCTCTTCTATGGTGAGATGGGGCACAGAGACAGCTGGCTTGGTGTATGCAGTGGTGTATAACGAGACCCTGCTCCAAAACAAGGTGGAAGGTGAGGACCTGAGCTTGTCCTCTGACCTCCACACAAACACATGGCACATGTACACCTGCACACACCTGCATGATCACACATACACACCATACAAAACACACATTTTTTTTTGGTTTTTCTTTTTTTTTTAATATTTATTTATTTATTATGTATACAATATTCTGTCTGTGTGTATGTCTGCAGGCCAGAAGAGGGCACCAGACCTCATTACAGATGGTTGTGAGCCACCATGTGGTTGCCGGGAATTGAACTCAGGACCTTTGGAAGAGCAGGCAATGCTCTTAACCACTGAGCCATCTCTCCAGCCCCCTTTTTTTTTTGGTTTTTCGAGACAGGTTTTCTCTGTGGTTTTGGAGCCTGTCCTGGAACTAGCTCTTGTATTTTTTTTTTGGTTTTTCTTTTTTTTTTTAAATATTTAATTATTTATTAAGCATACAATGTACTGCTGGCATGGAAGGCACCAGGTCTCATTACATATGGTTGTGAGCTACTATGTGGTTGCTGGGAATTGAACTCAGGACCTCTGGAAGAGCAGCCAGTGCTCTTACCCTCTGAGCCACCTCTCCAGCCCTTTTTTTGGTTTTTCAAGACAGGGTTTCTCTGTGGCTTTGGAGCCTGTCCTGGAACTAGCTCTTGTAGACCAGGCTGGTCTTGAACTCACAGAGATCCGCCTGCCTCTGCCTCCCAAGTGCTGGGATTAAAGGCGTGCACCCCCACCGCCCAGCTCAAAACACACATTTTAATAATAAAACCCAATTGAGTCTCCTCCACACCTCAAAGTTCACAAAGAATAGCAACGTTCCCAGACCCGTGAGATGGCTCAGCAAGTAAAGGCACCTGCTGTCAAGTCTGATGACCTGAGTTCTATCCCCACTATCCACAAACTGAGAGGACAGACTCCCACAAATTGTCCTTGGGCCTCCGCCCATTTGTGAGCCCTGTCCCTCCAACATTATATAAGTAAATGTAAGAAAAAGTTTAATAAATAAAGAAAGAAAGAAAAGGAAAAGTTTAAATTTTTTTAAAGAATAAGAAGAATGACAATTCTTCCCACTAGTACTGGCTACAAGGTTGGGACAAGGACATGTCTGCCCTATGGACTCCTGGGAAATGTAGTTCTTTCCCACCCCCAGCAAAGATTGATAGAAGGTGACCAAGTTTCTCTTTCCCCTTTCTCTCAGGGACTGGAATTGACATCCCTGTACTCCTTCTTCTCATCGATGGTGATGAAAAGATGTTAAAGGTATCTGGAGCTGCATGCCTGTGTCTGAGGTGGGAGGAGAGCTGAGGGCAGGACTCCGCGGACCAGAATCTCGGGGATGTGGGGACCAGAGGGCTGGGCCCTGATTGGCTCTTTCCTTGCTCCTGAAGCGGATAGAGGATGCTACACAGGCTCAACTCCCCTGCCTCTTGGTGGCCGGCTCTGGTGGTGCTGCCGACTGCCTGGTGGAGACCCTGGAAGACACTCTGGCCCCAGGGAGTGGGGGACTCAGGAGAGGCGAAGCCCAAGATCGGATTAAGCGTTATTTCCCTAAGGGAGACCCTGAGGTCCTGCAGGCCCAGGTATGGAATTGTGGAACCAAGGTGAGAAGAGCCGGGTGCCCTGGCTGGCAGGGTGAAGGACAGGTGGGACCACAGGTCTTGGCTGGTCGCCCGAGTTCTGTGTTCCACAGGTAGAGAGGATCATGACCCGAAAAGAACTGCTCACCATCTATTCGACCGAAGATGGCGCCGAGGAGTTTGAGACTATTGTTTTGAGGGCTCTTGTGAAAGGTAGGATGGGCTTCCCACAGTCACCTCAGATGTTTGGTGAGCTTCTCCTCCTTCCTTCTCTGAGTCTAAGGCCACACCCCCTGTGTGTTCCATACCTTTCCTGTTTCCTAGGTTCTTCTTGATGCTGTTGGGAATTTCCCTAGATACTTTGTTTTCAACCATACTTCCCTCTTGAATCCACTCACCTATATGTCCATTGATCTCTTCCTGTCTTCATCTACCCCCACTCCATTCATGCTTCGTTCTTCCGTCTCTTTCCCTTTACTCTCCATCTTTCATCCAGCCTCCCACCCATCGACCACCCACTTGTCCATCCATCATCTATGTACCCGTCCCCTGTCCATCCACGTACACGCATCCACAATCCACGCATCCACACATCCACTTGTCCATCCATCATCTACCTACCCATCCCCTGTCCATCCACGTACACGCATCCACACATCC
This sequence comes from Microtus oregoni, assembly GCF_018167655.1. Classification (NCBI taxonomy): domain Eukaryota; kingdom Metazoa; phylum Chordata; class Mammalia; order Rodentia; family Cricetidae; genus Microtus; species Microtus oregoni. The sequence continues at coordinate 44,148,643 of NW_024543059.1, forward strand.
ACACATCCACTTATCCATCCATCATCTACGTAGCCGTCCTCTATCCATCCACGTACCCATCCATCATCTATGTACCCATCCCCTATTCATCCAAGCATCTACACATCCACTTGTCCATACATCATCTATGTACCCATCCCCTGTCCATCCACGCATTCAACATCCACTTGTCCATCCATCATCTACCTACCCATCCCCTGTCCATCCACGTACATGCATCCACACATCCACCTGTCCATCCATCATCTATGTACCCATCCCTTGTCCATCCACGCATTCAACATCCACTTGTCCATCCATCATCTACCTACCCATCCCCTGTCCATCCACGTACACGCATCCACACATCCACCTGTTCATCCATCATCTATGTACCCATCCCCTGTCCATCCACGCATTCAACATCCACTTGTCCATCCATCATCTACCTACCCATCCCCTGTCCATCCACGTACACGCATCCACACATCCACCTGTTCATCCATCATCTATGTACCCATCCCCTGTCCATCCACGCATTCAACATCCACTTGTCCATCCATCATCTACCTACCCATCCCCTGTCCATCCACGCATTCAACATCCACTTGTCCATCCATCATCTACCTACCCATCCCTTGTCCATCCACGTCCACGCATCTACACATCCACTTGTCCATCTGTTCATTCATCCTTCTACCTGTCCATCTGTCCATCTATACAGCCATTTAGCCATGCATTTCACTCATTCCCCTACCCACCACTCTCTTGTCCATTCATGCATTTGCCCATACACCCACTGATATATCCACCTAGCCACCTTTGTTTGTTTGTTTGTTTTCAAGACAGGGTTTCTCTGTGAGATCTGCCTATCTCTGCCTCCCGAGTGCTGGAAGTAAAGGCGTGCACCACCACTGCCCAGATCCTTCTATCCACCTTTAATTATTAGCCATCCACCAGTCCTTTCACTACTCATTGGCACATCCATTAACAGTTCTATCCATGTATTCCTCTTTCCATCCCTCTTAAATCTCAACTCTGAGAGGTGAGCTAGTAGGTGTGGGTTGTAAGCGAGCTGGTGGAAGAGGCTGCTGACTGGGTGGTCCCCAGAGGGAGGAAAGCAAATTGCTCCGGTCCTGCAGCTGGTGGCGTTCTGTGGTTGAGGATTTAGGTCTCTGTGATGTAGTCTCTAGCGTGGGGTATTTCTGAGGCCTGATAGCTTATTCATGGCAGAGAGTACTGGAGTCAAGAGCAACAAGGGGTCCAGGCCCTACCAGCAGAGGAGTTGCAGGCCGGAACTTTACCCTAAGAAGCAGGGTTGGGAGCACCAAGACCAGTCTGTGTTAGAGAGGCCTCCATGAGCAGGCAGGGCAGTCTGA